>NC_068360.1:46754457-46906957 GCF_020536995.1 Dreissena polymorpha
TTTTACAGTACGTTTTACATGCCACGACTTTTACTTTAAACGATTTGAATTATTTAGTAATTTGCTTTGAAAATGACGTATGATACAATTAACTTTATAATAACTACACTAATGAAAAGGGATTAACAATCTTCCAAACACAACTTACTTTTAAAAGAGGTTAAATTCGCCCCATATAATTTGTTATGTAAGCCTTCTTTTGTTGTAATATTATGTTGGCATTATTGTTCTGTTTTATCTGTGTATGTTTAATATGTTAGTGTTCATAAGTTCATTTTAACAGCTTTAAATAAATGAATGTTTATACATCATATAGTGCGTATTTTAAAACATGTAAGTGTGATTATAATAACTCTTAACAATGCGTATACATTTTATTCATATTACGTAGACCTTTCGCTCGGTAAGTTTTAGAATTGTGGTTCATCGTTTTATGATTGTATTAGTACGTATTATAAAAGCAATATACCATGGTGTACTACACGTGCATGTTGATTGCATCTACAGTATGAGGTTTAGTAAAAAAGCACGAGTATATATCATACGTGTAAATGTACTTTATTGAAACCAGCCAGCATTTCCCTAAATTGAATGTTTAATGTCAACAGTTACTAAATTAAAGTATTAAGCCTTTACGAATACGATTTGTGTGTTTAATTTTATGTTTGTCTATACGAAGCACTTTCGAAAAAAATATATTTATTGTATTTTCTCTCTAGTGTTTGCATTGATTGGTGATTTAAACTACCCTTTTTATGTATTGACAGTTCCGGTTTTTGTGTGATTCAGCTTGTATTCATTTGTCTATATTTGTGTGTGTTTGTAAGATGAGTTTGTGTTTGTGTGTATATATTTAAATTCCCAATACTTCTTTAACCGTTTAATCGCGGGGTCCCGCATTTTATCAGTTGGTGTTATTGTCAGTCATGTTTTTTCTCGTGTTTTATATCAATATTTCACCTTTAAAAATACATTGAGTGATGATGAGAATGACCTCCTGCTTGTGCGAAATATGATATGTGTAATATATCTTTGCATTTAACTGTGTTTATTTTGTTTCGTGATTGCAATACGTGTTCGAATAATGTTATGTTTGTTATATGTTATCGGATTGCTTTGTGTTTGAAATAAGTATTTGCATTGAGTTTTATGTGAACACTTTTTTGTATTTTGTTGCTTGTGTAATAAGTATTTGTCTATTTTGTATTCAAATATAATAACTAACAAATAATATGGTTTCTGGAGTTTCATTGTTTGCTTTTATTATAAATGTGTGTTTGTGTATTGTGTTGTGATTGATATATGCGTTTGTATTATTTTGCGAATGTATTGTGTTGTTTTGTATGATACTGTTGTTTTGTTTGTTTACGTAATCATATTTTTATTGTAGTGTGCTTATAAAAATGTACTTATTTATCGTTGTTTTATGTCTGTATTCGACAATGTGCAATTGTTTGTACACAAAGTACATTGCAATTTGTATAAGCGTTTTCCTCAGACGATGTACTCGGATGCTCTCCTATTTTAAATGCCGCCTACATAGAAATCTTTTATAACTTGCAATTGTGATGAAAATGAATGGTCTGTATTTCTACCATATACCTTTCTTTTGCAAATGATTATTATGTTATTTCCTATTAGACTGTATGCATTGTAAGAGCACGTTTAGAACATACTGTATGCACTGCACTGATTTGTTTCATTTACTACATACTTTCTTATAAATATGATTGTATTACAGTGTCTAGTAAAATACTTTCGCAAGTGCTCATTTATCATTATGTCGCTTCATATTTGTATGTAAAAATAGGTTTATTGTTCTTTCTAATATATAAAAGTCTAACGGGACTGTTATCGGGCATATTAAGAAATGTTACCATTTTTAGTGTAAAAGGCTACAAACAATGATAAAGTGAATTATGCTACTAAGACTATGTGTTATCATTCCTCTAAACTCATGCAGATTTACTTTTACATTAATTATTTTATGATAAGAAGTGTTTTAAAATGCGATATATTTTGATAGTTTTGTCAACTTTGTTTTGCTGTATAGTGTCATGCCTAAATCATAGTCCACTGCGAAAAAAAACCATCTGTAAACACTGTAAAACGTTTTGTCAAGCGCTGATTCGATACATGATTTTTTTTTGCATTTACGTATTTTGAAAACCCAAAAGAATAGTTTCGTTGAGAACAAATTAAGCTTCAAGATGCACTAGATAAAATGTGTGCAGTGAACCAAAATGAAAAAGTTTAAGATTCTTTGTTTAACACCATTTTATAAAGTAATTTTTCTTTAAGTTAATAAACTTGTGTGTTTGTTTGTGTTTATCTTAATTTTACTGTTTTCTTAATAAAAAATACTTCGAAGGATTTGTTCTATTTATTTATAAGTCTTTCATTCAGCTTTTGTATGACACCGTATGCGTTTGCTATGATTCATAATTTTACATTATCGTGTACGAAACACTATTTATTAATGAAATCTTGTTTGTTAACGTTGTCACGTAGCGGGTAAATACCTATGACAACATAGTAGC
Organism: Dreissena polymorpha; assembly: GCF_020536995.1. NCBI lineage: Eukaryota > Metazoa > Mollusca > Bivalvia > Myida > Dreissenidae > Dreissena > Dreissena polymorpha. The sequence goes on from NC_068360.1 coordinate 46,756,998, forward strand.
AAAGTCATAAAAGGACATGTGTGTGTTTGTGTGTCGACCAATTCAATCTAATGATAAAAGTTATACACATAAGTTTTATTTTTGTGAATTTGTGATTGCATCAATAATCCATTTAAAGTCAACATTTACATCAAATTAATATGATCCATATACTTATCTTTGAATAGTTTGATTTAACAGTAAAGTTATAATTACAAAATTGATAAGACTTCATAACACAAAATGATGGTATATATGAGACACGTGCATTTGTTGTTGGTCAAGGTTTTTTTTTTTATATCCAAGAGCGACACTGGTTTGGTTGTGACTACATAACAATTGACAACCATTTTAATGTGCAATAGGAGTGTGTTTTCATATACAGGCAGTTCAGCTAGGATAGACATCCTCTTCATTTTATAGTGAATCGCGGAGAATGCCCGTAAGGGTCGGGCCGCCCGTCTGTATGTTTGATTATTGAACTGTAATATTTAAAAAACTTGAACACCACTGAATTTATCTTATTATAAGAATAGTGTGTGGACTGGTAAAATAGTAGAATACATTCTCGATAGACTCTTAAGTGGACTTTCGTATGCGTTGTAACTCCACCGAGCTATGCTTATACGTATGCAATTAAAAAAAAACACACCGTCTTAGTGAACGTGAGGCACGACGAGACAGCTACCTTTTCCAACATTCGCAGGCTAAACCTATATCATATGCCTGGATAAGAATAGTCGCCGCGAAAAGAAATGAAATAATGGTAACCCGAGGTACATTTATGCATTTATTAGTATGTTAACTACATCGGTTGCATAATGTTCTACGTGCGTCAGACAGATAAGTTTCATTTATTGTTACAAGTGCAAGGCGCATGTTATTGTAATTCATATGCATTAAAACATCGGCACTTGTAAAATTGCAACAAAATTTAGAAATCAATCGGTGCACGCTGCGTCTCTGAATGTTATAGTGAGACGTTATACGTGTTGCAAGTTCAAACCGGACTTTACACATACAAAAAATAAAATGCTTTTTAAACTTTGTAAATCTGTTCTAAACATCGTTGTTTTTAGATTACAGATACGTTGTAAACATAAATTCATTACCTTCCGAACATGAATACCATATTTGAATTCGCTCAAACATGCCCGGAATCTATTGTTAATACGAATTAAGTTTGAGTTCACAACACATACTAGATTGTCAAGGCATTCGCAACAATAGACGTCCATATATATGGTAGCGTTTTCAAGACATGTATACACTTACTGAAATGAACTACAGCCATTATATGTTTACTGTTTATTACTTCTCGCAACATAAGACGGACATGCTCTGCAGGTATTATCGATAACAAACACAAGACAGGGTAATTTATGCTCGAACATTATTATAGCAAACAATGTAAGCAATACATTTTATAATACGTGCGTACCATGCATGACATACTAAATGTAAGATCGCTATTCTGACATACGTGTACATTTACTTGCAAGACACTTTACTATATATATTTGTGTAAACATCAACAGGATAGGCACCATATTTGGTTACTTGAATTATTTTAATAACACGTGTGTTATAAGAACGAGTGCTTTATATAGTATACATGGTTATGGATAAACGTGTATAAATGTAAATCGCTAATATATCGAATCCATCAAAATATCGCTTCCCGCCTTCGCCAGAGTAAACACAAACCTACCATGATCATTGTCGTCAAAGCCAATCATCTTTCGGAGAAATAATTTAAAAGCGACATGTATGATTGAAAAAAAGAACTTGTGAGTTAAAGTAGTTCATGGTAACAGGAGACATTTCATGCTGACATTGTGTGTCCCATGATAAAGCAAAATTCGATCAATCTTATTTGTTGGTTGTTTAAATTCAGCTCGGCGGCAGTTGATGGTTGACAAAAGTAATATATTATTGGTAGTGAGTCGTTATAGATTGCGTATTACCTTTGACAAATTCTGGTAAGTGAATTATGCATACTGTAAGCTGCAAACAAACACAGCACCTCACATTTACCTTTTCACATTTATTAACAATCTCCTTACACTATTATGTCACGGTGGAAATATTAAGAGCGTTATGTCTCACCAGTTAATTAATGTTTCGTTAAATAACATCATGCCAAAACATACTTAAGATGTAAAACAACTTCTGGGTTTGATCCACTTATCCAACTGTATTTGTCCATGTTAACATATTAATAGTCGTATAAAGAATAAGACATATTAAATGACACGCTGCAAATTATATGTACCAATAATTGAAGGTAATTTTAGCAAACCATAGAACCTATGAATGTTTAACACAGGATTATCTTATAAAACAATACATTTAATTTTAATAAACCGTTTTAAAAACAATTCATATATATAAGGTTAACTGGTGCTTTAACACATTGGAATTATCCATTTTGACAACTTCTTTTGCACTATATTTAATGCGGAAATATCGTATTCATGTCAACAATTAAAATTGAGTTTTAAACAAGGCATGCGATTAAGCTATAGTAGATGTTCTTTTGTGACAAGAATCATCTATGAAAGTATTCCGACATATCTGTTGAATGATTGAACGTATGGTACGAAATCTATTTTTATAATTTCCTACAGTGTATAATGACCGTGTTACTTCAGATATAAGCCGTTTGTTTTCATTCTACAAAGTCAAATATAAAACCCAACTGTGAATATAAACGTTAAAGCAGCTGTTTCCTTGAACATTGCAATACCTCAAGAGCATAATTTATTAATATGTTTAATAGAATATATTATTTAACAAATTCAAAAAAAACAAACTGTCCGCCATTTTATATAAATGTAGGTTCTTCGGACATTCTTTCCCAATGTTTGACTTAATATGACAAAACCTCACACGATTCATATTTATAACGGGCAGTTAATTTTGTTGTTTATTTGTTTTAATTGGACTTACGATTTCTCACTAAAGGAAATATTTCTCAAGCTGCGCAATCGACTGAATAAAGTTGTTTTTAACATATTTGTTAGTGTTTGTCATAATATATTGGTGAGACAAATTCAAAACGATCGACATCGGATCATTTACTAGTATATAGCTTGAGAAGACATGAGATCGGCTTGGATTTCGAATGAAAATAAACCATCGCCAAGGAAATAGTATATGCATTTTTTGAAACTCAAAAGGTTTGTGCTAAATTTTCATGCAATTTCAATACGAATGTAAGAAATTTGTCACTTATGACCTAAATGCAGTATTAACTATGAAAACGAACGACAGGACCTATCGTCAAACCTTTATCTGTCCAAAATAACATTGTGTGGGTTGTAGATTATCTAACGTGATATATGTTTGGACAATTGCGCATCATAAACTTTCATTTACTAGGCATCCAAAATTTGCCGACTTCACGACCAGAGATCCCATAGACATGTACAGTACCTAGAATGTGATTAATAAGTGGCAGCCTCCATTTACAGTATACTTTTTAACTAGCTTTGCTTTCCCAGTTTGCTGTAAATTGTGCTAGTCTAAACGATTACCGATTTATCAGAATTTCAGCATTTCTGACCCAAAATCAAACAGAATATGTAAATTATTAAAGGGAAAGAAGTTAACTGAATAAGTATTTAAATTATGAATTAATTCTTATTATCCAAAGTTCTTTAAGGACCCGAATTATTTCTTGTTAGACAAATAAATCGAAATTCTGGAAATCATTTAAACATTGTAGACAAGACTCGACCCATGAGTTATGTAATATAGGCGATCCAAATTATAAACTTCTGATCACTTCTGGGCTTATTTAAGACAAAGACACATTCATTTATGGTTTACCAAATCAACGAATCATACACGTTTTGGTCAACAGCGATTCAATATGTATAGCTTCCGTATTTACAAAATAATACTTCCTCTATTGTATTGAGCATTTCGAAATTATACCTTTCCCTATGACTCAACTTTGTACTTGAGTAACAATTAAAGATGAATTAAAATTATAAAAACGTGATGAGAAATGAAAGATCAAAATTATGTTGAGATTGTTTTACTGTAATAGTACCGTTCAAGCCCTGCACATTAAATCCATCGGGAACTGGCTTTATATTTACTTGCACCGTATCGTATATAAACAGCTCAGTTTTTACCGGTCGCATTCTCCTTCCGTTCCTTCCTTTATAATACTCGTCTGGTTGTTTTTATTTTATTTCGGCCGTATTTTACTCACCGTCTCTTTGACTGAAAAAGATTGGATGTGCACACTTTAAACGTTTGTGTTTTCCACCAAAACTCCCGCCTCCGACGAAAATTACGTCGCAACTGGGTTTTTACTATGATGATCTGTTTATATTTACTACACACTGGTCTAACGTTTGCTGGTCATACAATAGATTTTCATGTCGTCTGATAAAACATTCATTCTGAAAACATGATAATTCATGAACTTATAAGAATGAAAGGATTAACATATTTTTTTCATATATATTTAAAAAAACAACTCGTTATCTCTAACCGAAGATTGGTCCTTTACAAATAGTTCAATGCCTTATGACATTTCTATTCAAATTCCGTTATATCTCCGAAGAACAACTCGCTACTCGTCGTATTTATGTTGTGCCTAACCACCTTACACATGTCTGAGAACATATATTTTGTCCACCTTGTATTAGGTAATGCAATACTTACCATCATGGAATTCTCAGCGATTGTCCCAACCCTTGCTCATTTGGTATCAACGGCGAATAAAGCATACGCACTATAAAATCTATAAACGGATAATATAATACCTAAAAAGGCGATAAAGTTTAAGTTGTCTAAAAGCTGTATTTTTTCTATTAACGGAATGTAAATTTAATAATAGCCGTTGCACAAATACGACGCTTCCTGCAATTGAATCGTTTATAAACTATTAACTTTGTTTGATGAAAAACATGCCCTCGCCATGCACCCCTTTTTATAAGTCAACAGTCCAGTGATAAGTAATCAAATTAAGTGTGAACTGACATGCCGTTAATGTGATGAAGTAAGTGTGATTTACTCTCAATCTGTGTCGTTAACATTTGAACGTCCTTTGAGCTCACGAATTGCCAAAAATAAATCAAAAACACCGCAATAATAATTTGAACAATGGCATGTTTACTTACATACAGCCTAAACACTGTGCTGGTTACGAATATTATCAAAATGATCTCCTGTTGATGTTAGTGGAATTGAGTTTGCGTATATTTACAATGAATGTTTAAACTGTTTGTTTTTCTAATTTTTCGGAAACAAACATGAAGTTGAACGTATAAACTCACAATTCGTATCTGTTTAAGGGCGTTGTTTAGTTATGTTTAAACCGATGCTCTTTAAGCAATATACCCGTACAATATTATTGTATGAGAATGCTTTTAATTTTAAACAGCTTATTATTCGGCACATTCCTAAAAAGCTTGGTATGTTGAGGTTTATTGAGAATGAACCAGGTTCATATCAAAATATGTTTAATATGGTTTATTATAATCAGATTATTCGAATTCAAAACAGCTTAACATCGTTCTTTATGATACATTTAAACCAAGATGTTTTTTGAGAATTCATTTAGCCAAAAAAACCATATTGACACACATGCAGCAATGTTGAAGGGTATACCAAATAACTGGTGAATTGTGCTTTAATGATTGACCTCTGTACTAATTGTTGTAAAAAGGTTTGTAAGGGACCAACAGTTGTAAATACAATTTATGAAACTACAAAATGAACTGAACAATATTCTGGTATTCCTGTCGAGTTTCTATATTTGCATAAGTATATAGTTTATTAGCAGATTTTTTGGCACAGGTAACGTTAAATATAGGATAAGGGCCGTATAGACACGTTTTGCGCAGTCCATTAATTCCACAGGATACCGCTTATGGAATTATTGTTTATATTGTATTAAACTGAATGTTTGAAAACAAACAAAACGAGTATATCAAAATTTGATCATCGTTTGTTTGATCGTCAATTGTGACAGTCGAAGAACCGATGCGGATTACGTACAGAAGAGATCATACCGAAATGTCTCCATTACCTAACGAAAGGTCAGTAGACGAAATGAAATTTCGTCGTTACTTTGTTAGTGTGATGTGTGTTCTTTCTGTCCCGGGCCAGGCGATAGAAGAAGCGGAATACAGAAATATTCGGTTCGGTCCAAGGCAAGATGAATCAATCGAGAGGGATGATGCTACCCAACTTGTCGTTTAAGGAATGCCTCAATCGATGTGTTCGGAGATGGTCGTGTAAAGTAATGGGCTACTTCAGAGCGGCATTGTTGTGTGAATTGCATTTCTTCAGCTACTTTTGGGATTCCCTTGCTCTATCGAAAACGGACCGCGTATGATGGTGTATATCCGACGCAATGACATACTTTTTAAGGTAATGCTTTTATATAATTCTATTTTAAACCGTTTCGACGATCACAGTTTAAACCAGAGAAATATACAATTATAAGTGACAAACTATTTTAAGGTCTAAACGCGGTTCAAGTTATAGTCCCAATAGATATGTTATTTAATCGAACTGATTTCTACTGTATACTGTTTGCATTGCGGTAAAAACGTATGGACTAAGTTTTCCATATTTGTGGAGTTTTTGCAGCAATGTATAATTGTTTCGTAAACATGTAAATAGCCTATACAAATCAAATATCTTGAGCCGGCTATATCAGTGTGTTTGAGCGCTGGACTAGACATTTGACGAATAAGGATTTTATTCCCTGCCCGGCCTTTCTACTTGCGTGGGATTGGTTATGAAATCCTGTTCACGAGTATTCTTTTGCTAACTCTGATTTTAAGTAAGGATAATATTATTGTTTTTTTAAGTATGTTTCGCCTTTACAAATTTATGCCATAGTTTTATAAGATGAGAAACATGATATGAAATACCCTGACGCATCATCCTTTATCGCATGTTTATATAGTTATAATACTCAGCTCTTATGTCCGACACTCTACTACTACTACTACTACTACTACTACTACTACTACTACTACTTCTACTACTATACTACTACTACTTCTTCTACTATTACTACTACTACTACTACTACTACTACTACTACTACTACTACTACTACTACTACTACTACTACTACTACTACTACTACTACTACTACTACTACTACTACTACTACTACTACTACTACTACTACTACTACTACTACTTCTACTACTACTACTAGTACTACTACTACTACTACTACTACTACTACTACTACTACTACTGCTACTTCTACTACTACTACTACTACTACTACTACTACTACTACTACTACTACTACTACTACTACTACTACTACTACTACTACTACTACTACTACTACTACTACTACTGCTACAACTACTACTACTACTACTTCTACTACTACTACTTCTACTAATACTACTACTATTACTACTACTGCTACTTCTACTTCTACTACTACTACTACTACTATTATGACTTTAACTACTTCTGCTACTACTACTACAACTACTACTACTACTACTACAACTACTACTTACTTACTTCTACTACTACTACTACTACTACTACTACTTTTACTACTACTACTACTATTACTTCTACTACTACTACTACTACTACTACTACTACTTCCACTACTACTACTACTACTTCCACTACTACTACTTCTACTACTACTTCCACTACTACTACTACTACTACTACTACTACTACTACTACTACTACTACTACTACTACTACTTCTACTACTACTACTACTACTACTACTACTACTACTACTACTACTACTACTACTACTACTACTACTACTACTACTACTTCTACTACTACTACTTCTACTACTACTTCTACGTACTGCTACTGCTACTACTACTACTACTACTACTACTACAACTACTACTACTACTACTTCTACTACTACTACTACTACTACTACTACTACTACTACTACTTCTACTTCTACTACTACTAGTACTACTTCTATTACTTCTACTACTATTACTACAACTACTACTACTACTACTACTACTATTATTACTACTACTTCTGCTACTACTACTACTACTACTACTACTACTACTACTACTACTACTATTGCTACTACTACTACTACTACTACTGTAAATAAATTGTAATTAAATTGAATGCGTTTTAATTCCCTTTTATTATTGTTTAAATTGAGTTACAATGCTATGACGTTAAAAATTATTTACACTTAAATGTATTATGAATATTGCCTGGCCAAGTGTGAGGTTGAGCGCTCTATAACCGGTTTAAACCCCCAATGTTTTGCATTGACCGTTCCAAGGCGGTGACCCCAGCTTTATTAATATTTTGTGTTTATGTTGGTTTGTATTGCGCTGTTTTGTGCTGTTTTGTACTGTTTGGACAATCGGTCACTTGCCTTAAATAAAGGACCAACTAATTGTTTATTATGATAATTCAATACTGCTCCAGCAGCTGGAGTTTCACTTCGTTAAATTGCTTGTTTTCAATTTATTTCATCATTCATTGATAGTTTATTTAAAAATCAGAATCACCTAAAAATGTATTCGATGCTAAAATAGAAAATATGTATTGTTTATTGAGGAACATAAATTTTTAAGAACACTAAATTCCTATAGCAAATGTTATTTTTTTTTTCCATATATGTACTTATATAGTCCGTGTATATTTATCTATATTATGGGGGTGTTATTATTCTTGACAAGAGTGTTCCCAACATGAAAACTTGAATGGTAGTAAACGTTTTATCTGACTGAGGCCATTGCATTGTATTTGCTCGTTGTTTAAGTGTTAATCTGTGTCATTTTTGTGTTTATTACATCAACTTGTGTTAATTAGATTTTGCTTCTAAAAGAGACAGAATAAACACAAATATGTTTAAATCTTTATGACAAATGTAAGGATATGTATAATAGGCATGCCTTAAATGCACTAGGTAAATTGATTAAAAAACACTCTACTATACCGAGGCACATATTCCAAAACGTTTTAAATATACTGTATTATTGTATTTCTTACACCTGTAATTGCACCACCTGCCTTTGTATGTTCGTACACGCTGTTTTCACTGTATTATCAATAAAATACTTTTAAATATATGTATTTAAATATTTCGCAATTATTATCGGAATACAAATTATCAAACGAATATTAACAAGATAAAGGATACATTAGTTATTTTTTAAAGATAAGCATATTAATCTTGTTCAGTCCTTGTAAAGCGTATTGTAAACTTCACCGACACAGAAAGACGTTTGCTAATAGAATAACGCCAAGCATATCGAATATGCTTGGTAAATATATGACCCAAATATTAAAACGACAAGTATATGTATTTGACAAAAAAGTAGTTAAAATGTACACGAGTAATAATCGGAATCTTCCTGTAAAAGTGGTATACTGTTGATATTAACTGACGAACTAATCAATGACTTTTATACCGTTTTAAATATCCCAAATGTACACTACATAATGTTGCCACACAGTGATGAAACGTAGCGGATTGACGAAATTGTTTACAGATGTTCGTATTTTTAACATTGTCATGAAATGATTTACCATCTGCTTGCGGGAAGATTTCTTCTAACCGGAAGACAAATATAAGCGGGTATGCCAACTTCGCGCTATTCGGGCAGCCAAACGCAAATTGCCATAGACACTAGACGTATTCATATAAAAAAGTAGTAGTTTACCTTCGTTGCCCATTTAAGTCTGTTTCTGGTATATAACTTAATGCATTTTAAAATGAAACAATGCTGACACAATTACAATATCATAAATATACATATATTTAATTAAGAGGCATTGCAACATACTAACATACAGTTTGGTGTGTAATTTAAATTGAACTTTGAAATCTTTATTGTGGGATGTATGCCACGCGACTTATTTTCGTAGAGTCTTCCGTTTAGAAATGAATTGCTATTTCTTTGAACAGTATGTTTAATTGGTATTGCTAATATTTAAATTAATAATCCGTAGGCTATGTGTTACGTATTTGCGAGAAAAGATAAAATATAAAATATCTTTCAAATATATAATACAGGCACATAAATTCAAGCCTCTCACGTAAAGAAACAATGACAGGAGATGACAAGCTATTAAATACATTTGCATTTCATTATTATTACTTATAGCAGTTGTAAGCTGATTGTGTAACTAGACTACGTATCCAGGACTACTGATTTCCTCAGAATGACGATGCATTCGAATTTAGAATAAATCGAAAAACGTTATATCACACAAATTTGTAAATGGAATGTTGAAAATATCGATAAGGGGTGGGTCATGTTAGTTGAGAAGAGTGAAAAAAGTTAGTCGTACTGGTTTTAACCACATGTAACAGCAGTCCAGGTTTATTCCAAATATGCTGGTTAATTACCACTTGTGAAACATGTTCAACTGCATGATTATTTTATTTCATTGAATGAAAATCAGACGAAAAATCTTATTTAAGACTCGAAAGTGAAGGAGAAGAAATCATTCAATGCGATTAATTAAACACATCTTAGGACAAAAGTATCGATTTAGCTTTTCACCGGGTTAAGTGATGTGCGGACTTGTTCTTACAATTAAGAAATCCGCGAAGACTACTTCAATGGAAGAACATTTCACTCCCTGTATACGTATGACAGAGAAGTCGTTGCGCAAAATGTCTTAGAATGGACTGAATGGATGAATGTTCTAAAGGGAAATACTTCATTCAGAGCTATCACGACCACGGTAGATGACAAAGAGCGACGAGAATAAAGCCTGGAATTACGCTTCAGCATATACAATATGCTTTACAGTAAATTATAACATAAATTACGAGTACTGTATCTTCCCGCTCCGCTTTTATTTCTTCTAGAGCATAAATAAACAATGGAGGCAATGCGTGATGTCAAAATCTGCAATAAACAAAAAGTTGCAATTTATAATTTCGCTTTACGTGGGTTCAAATCACGTTTAAAACCTCTTTTTTGATTGGATTGAACAGTCCAAAATCATCAATTCAAGAAAGTCGAGACAAGAAAACTTCCAGAACATTTAATGCCATGCTGCATGCAAGCTATTTAAAAATAACAAGCGTAAACAAAAAAGTTCGGAATGTTTCGCGGTTACATGCATTGTTCCTGGCGGAAATCAATTAAATATTACCTTTGAATCATGTATTCATTGAACAATAAAGTTGCAGAATATTTGTGGAAAACAAGAATTTTGATTAAAACTTATGACTTCTACAATTTTAAGAGTGGTTACGGTAATTACCGATCGTACAGATGTATTGAAAGACAAATGCCAAAAGACAGAATAGCTGTCATATGTCAAGTTTATCAGCCTTGAAATCCTCAATTTATCAAATGAGAATCAAAATCATACATTTATAAACCAATAATAGTCGGTTTAACCAAAATCTTTGCGAACAAGCATTGTGTTTTGCGGAAACCGCGGCATATTGTTTTTCGGAAACCGAAGATCGGTAATTTCCGTAATTTATCGGAAAATATCAGCAGTCAAGTTCTCGATAAAGTTCTTATGTTTCTCTCAAATATTATACCATGAAATTGTTGTATAACAATTCACAAGTGATTTAAAAGTAAAATTCCCTATATTTTGGTGAGGAAAACAATCTATCACTGCTTAAAAATACGCATCTAGGCTCAACCTGAGTGCATATAATATTGTACATAAATCGTATTTCAGTTTATCCTTATATCCGATATTTTCATCAACTCTTAAAGCCCGGCCACCCATTTATTTAGATAATGGTCACACATATCATATGAAACTTGACTTACTTATTTTTATTAAGAAACTTCGTTCACATAAAATATTGTTTAGGTTTAAAAAATGTCTATTTTGTATATTGTTTGAAAAAATTTGGCAAAGATAATGTATGTAATATAAAATGCCAATTATTTTGAAAATATTCCTTTTAATCAGTCTTTTGGTTTTACAGTAAGAAAAAATCACTTTATTGATTTATATAAAATTTATAACAAACATTACATTTTTTCCTATAAAATAATGACATAACTGATTGATATAAAGATATGAACAAATCATGGTTGCTCGCCTAGAGTGGTCATGATAGTAAGGAAGTACCGGATATCTAAATGTATTTGCCTTTGTTTGTTGTTTAGACATAGCATGTTAAATTAAATGTCTTAAAGTTTTGACAATGCTTTCATTCATTAAAAAAGTCAATTTAACTCTTTAGTGGCTGAGACAAACTTGGTGCTGACTAAACAGGAAAAGAGGATGAATGCTTATTGGATTAAAAAAAGTAAAAATCATTATGTATTTATTTCCTGATCAAAAGTGGTATTTCTAGTTAAAAAAGGAGTTACATTTGTTTAAATAATATAATTCTGGATAATTTGTTTATTTCATTCAGTATAAGCATAGTAAAAGTGTGGTTATAAACCAATACAAAAATTATGAACGTTTAACTCCTTGTTACGAAACATATTTATGGAAAATAAAGGTTTCAGAGCAATCTATTCAAACAAACAAAAAATGCTTTCTTAAACACTAATTGTTGTTTCTGCACACTGTTGTCATCAATGACTTATGTTTAAAAAACATTGGTTCATGCTATCTACTAATTAATTTGTCCAAGTATAGCGGTTCAACCCCCCTGTCTGGAACTGACTTTCATTTAAGCACATTTTGGGACGGACATTCAAACGACAAACACAGCTCATACCTAAGTAAGAAGATTTTATTTGATTAATATATCATTATCAGAAAAAGTGAACGTGTAGTGGTTTTTGCAAATGCAAAGCATGATATGATTGAAAAAGAAGTGATGCACATGCATTGTATACATGCCTTTCATTTCTCATTTATATATATATGAGCATATTATTTAAGACGGTTTTATTGAAAACATAAAGTATAGGCATATCCGGATAGGTTATTTAGTTAGTTTTTAACATTAATTTACATGCTAATATTTAGTTTATGCCCAGTCCATGACCTATTATTTCCAAATAAATTTGAATCACGTATGTTAGTACCGAATGCAATTGAAAATGTATACAGAGGCATCGTGGGAAGACAGCACGTAACAAATTTATTCGTAACGTAATTATTTATTTTAATATTAAAAAAAAACGGGGAAAAATGCATTACGACATATACGGAACGAAAAGTGTTGTTACGAAGCACTTTTAGCAGGTATATATCAGACTTGTCTCTCGGTACGTATCGGTAAAAGAACGTCAGCTGTACATATTTTTGCTTGGTTTATGTGTCTTTATTATCTGTTTAAGTCCGTTTCTATAAAGTGATTTAGCATGTTTTACATTTAAACTCAGTCCTCCTTCGAGAAGTAGTAGTAGTAGTAGTGTAGTAGTAGTATTAGTTGTAGTATTAGTAGTAGTAGTAGTAGTAGTAGTAGTAGTAGTAGTAGTAGTGTAGTAGTAGTAGTAGTAGTAGTAGTAGTAGTAGTAGTAGTAGTAGTAGTAGTAGTAGTAGTAGTAGTAGTAGTAGTAGTAGTAGTAGTAGTAGTAGTAGTAGTAGTAGTAGTAGTAGTAGTAGTAGTAGTAATAGTAGTAGTTGTAGTAGTAGTAGTAGTAGTGGAAGTAGTAGTAGTAGTAGTAGTAGTAGTCACAATAGAAGTAGCAGTAGCAGAAGCAGTAGTAGCAGCAGCAGTAGTATAAGTTGTTGATGGTGTTGTTGGAGATGTTAGAGAAAGACTAATTTACGTTATTTTTTTGTAGAAGTATTTTCAGTACATGTAGTTCTAATAGTATTGCACTTTTTATGTCAAAACTTTTTTGAGGTCACCGTTTTATATATCTAACGTCGTATTAAAACGTCTATTTTTATTGTGTAACATAATCCGGACGTAACTTAAACCTCCAAGAAACTGAGACGGAACGCACCGAATATGCGACGATTTATCGTTTCTTGCATATGAACAGCCTTTCATCTTCGCATCTGGCATATGTGAGGCGAGTATTATTAGGGTAATAATCATAAATCTCTAGATACGCGTCCGGTGGCAACTCATGTGAATACAATTAAAGCTAGTACACGACGGAGGGTTTCAACTGTAGTTGTATCAGTTTAAAGTATTCATTATTTACACTGAAGTTTGCCGTTTACTAGTATTATGGCTGCTATGTGTTATATAAAATGGATGTTTATAGTATATAAAAAAGATCATAACTAACTTGAGCTTTTTGCACGAATTTGAAACAAGTATTCGGTCTGAAACCATTATTCTGATTAATACAGACAGTATTTAAAGTAATACAAATAGCATTCTGATTAATACAAACAGTATCCTGATGCATATAAACAACTGAACTGTGATCAGAGGATAAAAATGAGGATCTTTCTAATCGTTTTAGGAAGTCTTATGGTTGTTTTACTCTGCCTGTTGGTGTTTCAAGTGATTCAATCTCGCAGAAATATGTCGGACAGTGATATCCTTATTCCACCAGTCCAGTCGCGGCGCCTCAGTCAGCAGGGGACGTTCACAATCTCGATGAAACAGGGCGTTTATAATGCCTCAGTTGCTTCAAATATCCAAGCGGACCGGAGAAACCACACCGACGTCATGATTCAAATACATGTAATATGATGTTTATTATCTAATGATTTATAGTGCACATACTTGTGTTGGTGAGGCTGAGATGATTGTGGTAGAGGTACTGGTCGTTGTGGTGTAAGAGGCTATGATAGTAATTGTGTTGGTTGCTTTGTTGTTTTAGGTTATTATGGTGGTGGTGATAGTCGTTGTGTATGCTGTGGTAATGGTAGTTGCGTTAGATGTTTAAATATGTTCATTAGTAGTTATAAATTGTGTTTACTTTGTTTAAGGTGTTTCCGTTCTTTTCGCAATGTATTAACTGTTTGCTTCAATAGAATAATAAAACATATACAGGCTTATACTAGAATTATTACTTTCTTTCTACAAACCTACATGTTTTATTTCAATATTATGTTTTGAATTGCAGCTTATTTCAATATGCTTTTTATAAGAACGCTTGATTTTTACCTTGTTGAGACATTCCGAACAATAACAAGATAACAACGTTCCTGAATACCATTCGATAAATATTGAACTTGCTTTTTTTTTCTTTTACAGGTGCTTGGTGACCGTGGTTAACGAAGAAGACTTGAACATGTGGTTTAATTCATCCTGACTTATACTATCAGTATCATATCGTTTTGAACACAAACTCAACTGCAAGGCAGATTTTTGACTGATGTTTAGCATGGTCATCGTGAAATCCATGGCCAAATTATCCGTGTGATGACAATGTAATTATTTGCTTTTATATTGTATATAAATAAGTGAATCCCCAGCTGCCTCATCAGTATTCTTATTATACACAATTTCGCGGTCCTTTATGTTAGGCAAGTGACAAATTGCCAAAACAGTACGGCTCAATACGAAACAGCACCACCTCAGAACGGTTAATGCAAAAAACACTGGGGGTTTAAACCGGTTTTAGAGCGCTCATCATCACACTTGGTCCAGCAAAATTCATGATACATGTTTGTGTAAATACAATTTAACCTCATAGAATTGCAACTCAAATTAAACAGTAATAAAAGGGAATTGGATGCATGCTATTATTTCGTTAATGAATCCCACCTCTTATTAATGACTACCAACGATCTATCGAACGTCTGTTTCTATCGATGAAAAAAACCTGTTTTTCCTTAAAGAGGCCTTTTCACAGATTTTGGCATATTTTGAAGTTTGTCATTAAATGCTTTATATTAATAAATGTAAACATTGGATCTTAAAAGCTCCGGTAAAAAATTAAGAATAAAATTAAAAAAGGAAAAACAAGTAGCCGGTACCAGGGCTTGAACCAGTGACCCCCGGAGTCCTGGAGTTAGTCTGAAGTAAAAACGCATTAGCCCTCTCGGCTGTTCCGCCGGGTATACACAGTCATAGTATTTTATACCTTATATAAGCAATCTTCGTAGTTTCGTAAATTTAAACGACAACAACAGAACTCTCCAAATTATTCAATCGTTTCGCGTTGCATTGCTTTATAATTTTTAGGTTTTCAAATCGTCAAAAAATACATATAATGGCTATATTGGACTATGGTAAATGTTCAGTAATACTGTTTCCTCACAAATATCATAACTAAAACGAAACTTTGCGAAACTGAAACAACTTTTTTCAATTTTGTCAATTTACCAAACCGTGAAAAGATCCCTTTAAAATGCAGATTTTTTTTCGTGTCAGATAAGGAAGGATT
Source organism: Dreissena polymorpha (assembly GCF_020536995.1). Lineage (NCBI taxonomy): Eukaryota > Metazoa > Mollusca > Bivalvia > Myida > Dreissenidae > Dreissena > Dreissena polymorpha. The sequence continues at coordinate 46,773,188 of NC_068360.1, forward strand.
TTCTGTTGACGTCATATGCTAGTGTTTACCATTTAAGAATTTGTCATTGACTCGTTTTTTTAACCGTTTTTCATGTTACCGTAATAACATAACGAAAATAAGGAAAGATGGCATGGTGCCTAAACATCAACGAAATCATAATTAATACAATAGCAAATACTTTTTTGTTCAGTAATCAATTAATTCAAATTAACATGCATTCTGCTTACAATTGTCCCAATATATTGTTAAAAAACTACGTTTCTATGACACATTAAAAAAATATTTGCTTCGGCCACACACAATATACAAGTGTCGATATCGATGTGTACAAAAAGTGTGTCGTACTTTAAGCAAGCTACTTTCTCTAGTTGATATACGAAATGATATTTATTTGATTATTTACGAAAACCACTACAAAAGAGTTCGAGTGACGATGGTTCGAACAATTCTGAAAGTGTTCAAGCATAATATACATCATGAAAATTTTCACATCTGTTAGAAGTATATCAATTTAAAATTTGATTTAAAATTATTTATTTTTTATTTAAAGTGATTTATATTCTTAAAATAAATACAAAATATATTAATACACGTATGCAATAGAAGAAACTGCAATTTATATTTATAAACAGTTTTGTCGTTTCGAATTACAACTTAAAATACTATTTAATACGCAGTTGCTATGTGCACACATAAAAAGGATCATTTATACATGGGGATGCGTCGCTTCATTTACTGTCATGACAAGTTCTGGAACAGGTTTAATGATGCGATCATTTTACAGCAAGAAGTTCATTTTCTCTCCGGGATTTAAATCGTTGAAACTTGGATTTACCAAAGAACAATTACTGTTTAAGTGGCTCTTACTTTGTGTGTATAGCAGACACATCATTTAGGTACGCTGTTCACTTGGCTATGCATGTCTGATTAGTCCGTTTATCGCTTTGTTTATTTGACAGACTCTCTCTAAAATTACTACGGAACCGACAGGTACATTTAACAGAACATTATTCGACATAACAATTAATAAAACTTAGCAAAAGTGACAACATATTAGTGAGCTTGTGTTCACGGAGACTTGCAATTCTGTTCTAGCAACGTACGAGACTTGGATAGTTATTCAAACCACTTTATAGCTCGGGGCGTCACTTGTTGAAAATATATAAGATCCACTCCTTTGAACACACACTACAAGTTCCTGTTCAGGTTGCATACGTAGGGAACGAGGAAACCTTAAAAAGCAGGAGTCGTATCTAAAGTTTTGTTGTTGTCGTTATATTTTTAGAAGCTACGAGGATTGCTTACATTAGAAACAATACCTTTTTCATAACATGAGCACGGATGGCCGAGTGGTCTAAGAGGAAGATTTTTGACTTCAGGACTCCTCGGGTCAGTTGTTCGAGCCCAGTTGAGGGTTACCTTTTTTTAAATTTTATTCTTGTTTGTTTATTGGATATTTTTAGGTCCAATGTTTAAATTTATCAATATTATAAAGCATTTAATGACAAACTTTAATACACGCCAAAATCTGTGAAAAGGTCCCTTTAAATCATAAATCGTTACAAAAGCGTCGGTGCCATTTGAATACAATTTTTGCTAGTGTAGGACGAAGGGTTTTATTTTAAGCTTATCATGTAAGTGAATTCATAATTCACTACGCAATGTGTCATGAACTTGTTTTATGGCCGTATCGTGTGACATTCAACGGATGTTTATGATATATAAAATGGATCATAATGACCTTTAACATTTGCTCAAATATGAAACATGTATTCGATCTGAAACGAGTGTTCTTCTTGACGATGAACTGGACTAATACAAATAGCTGAACATTAATCAGAGAATAAAACTGAAGATCGTTTGAATCGTTGGCGGAAGCCGTTTTGCTTAGCGTGTTAGTGTTTCAAGAGATACATTATCGCAGAAATATGTCGGACAGTGCTATCTATTTTCAACCCGTCCAGTCAGTCACGACACTTAAATCAACAAGATATTTTTATTAACTCGAAGACGTGTATAATTCCTTAGCTTCTACAAAGTCCAAGTCCGTATATACTATATAGTATAATATATTCTTATGATTTTTTATAGTGCACGAATCTATGTTGTTGTTTTCTTGTTTTCGGGATATTAGAGGTAGGTGTGATGCACAGCTCTCGATGTAATTCATGTGGGGCTGAGATGATTGTGGTAGTGGTGCTGTTGGCTGTGTTGGAAGAGGTTGTAATGGCTATGATGGTGGTGCCTTTGGGTATGGAGTTAATAAAAGTGATAGTCTAAAAGCCATGCATATTGTGATAGTGGCGGATGTTTTAAAATTGTTCATTAGTAGTTATTAATGGTATGTTCTGTGTAAAGAGTGTTAAAATTATATGTGACATTTTCCTACACATCAAGTGAACAATAAAACATAGAATATCATATAATAATAATAAGGATGATAATAATAATAATAATAATAATTTATTCATACAAAACAACTCTAAAGCTGTATTTATGTAACATGTTTTTTTACTTTAACTCAATTTGAAGTCCAATACATGCATAAGAACACCGTATTGCTTACGGTGTTATACCTAATTGATGAAATTCCGAACCAAAATAGATAAACAGTGCTTATTGCGGCAGTTACATAAAAGCGAAGAAGGCCTGAATATTTTGTTTAATTCATCCTGACTCATACTATCAGTGTCATATCGTAGCGAACAACAACTCAACTTCCCGGCCGATATTTGACTTGCGTCCAGGATAACATTCGTCGTATCTATGGCGCTTTTACAAACCTTGTGATGACGATAAATATTTTTTTGCTGTTTCTATTATGTGTATGCTTTTAGAACGTTAGTTTAAGTTTATTTCGTATTTTGGACAGCAAGCGCTTTAGATAATTATAAAGCAGAAAAAGAAGAAGAAAAAGAAGAAGACATGGTTTAATAAAGTAAAAGAAGAAAAAGAACAAAAGAAAATTATGATGATCACCATCATCCTTATCGCCATTTTCATCGTCATCCTCGTAATCATCACCATAATTATTATCATCATCATTAAATAATCATTATCATCATCATCACCATTATCAACATCATCATTAAAACAAATTCCAAAATCAAAATAATTAGTGTTTAATTTGGCACACAAGTCATGTTGTCTAAAAAGGCAAGCAGGTAAACATGAAAATATGTTATCAATTTAAAACAAACAACAAATATGTGAAATTCAATACAGATATTTTTTAAAGTTCCCTACATAGTAAAAAACGTTTCTGAAATTCTATTCCGTTTTTATATTATAGGAAAATGTTTTCCGCTCTTTAAAGGCACTTTAAAAAACACATCTCTTGACATTCTTTAAACGAACTAAGAAAGAGGACATGCCTTACCTAGTTTTAACAAGGCATAGATAATATCATCATAAGAGAAGAATCATAACTTAACCAATTAATTCTGTACATTTGACGATGTATTATTTTTGGATGTTCATGTAAGAAGACAATGCCGTGTGGAGACCGTTAGTCCTCTCCAAAAAACGGAATGTGGGATTTTGCTAATGCTTTAGTTTATTAATATAAACATATTTACGCAATAAAGTTTGTGAGTGTATGTAACGTTTATATTATTAAAGTAGTTGTTGAAGAAGGCACAATAAATTGTAGAAGTAATAGTAGTAGTAGTAGCTGTAGTAGAAATAGTAGTTGAAATTGCAGCAATTGGTTATGTTGTAGCTGAAGTTGTAATAATATTTGTAGCGGTATTTGTAGCAGTGATAGTATAGGTAGAAGTCGCAGTAGAAGCAGTAATGAGAGTCTATAAAAATAGTCAATGCAGACTATTATTAGAAGTTGTAGATGAAGCAGTTGCAGTAGCAGCGAAAGTAAGAACGTAAAAGTATATAGCTATTAAAGCATGTTTCATTACAAAAAAATCATCCGAGATGTCATTGTTGAACAGAAACTGCATTATATTAATATATCATTTTAACGCAAGTTTGTTTTTTATTCCCGGGCATTATTTTTATGTGAATTCAGATGTCGCCGTTTTTAGTTTACATTACAGCGTGGGCTTTGTTTATTGTGTAACAGATTTCGGACAGTAACTTAAGTCACAGAACGTCATCCACGTTATCTTTATGGGAAAACAGACTGTCAACGCCGCAACTGGAATTAATAATATGATTTTAATTAATGACAACACATGTCAAAACAAAAATTGCTAGCAAACAAAGGCGAGTATTTGTTTCATACTTGGCGTATTCTGGTGTTCAGTTTGTACATTGGAGTGTGTCGTTTACAATGTTTGAGCGCTGTTATGTCAATGTTATGTACATTGTTTGTTTATTTTGCATAAAATAAATCATGAACAAATTGCCTTTTTGCTTGTATCTGAACAAGTTTTCGTCGTAAAAACTCTGGTCTGATTTAGGAAGACATCGTATTTAAACAAAGTGAACTGTAAGCGGCGGAAGAAAATGAAGCTCCTGCTATTTTTTAGGAAGCCTCGTGGTTGTTTGACTCTCTGCCTGTTGGTGTTTCAAGTGATTCATTATCGCAAAATATGTCGCATATTGATATGTTTTAATCCGTCCTTGCAGTCGCGACTCTAAAGTCAGCAGACCACGTTCACAAACTCGAAGACACATAACGTTCATAATGCCTCAGCCTCTAAATATATCCAGTCAGCCGAGAGAAACAACACTTCCGTCATGATTTCCATGTATATGATATGATGTAAATTTATATTATTTTTGTTGAACAAAGTTATGCCTTTGTCTGCTTATCGTCGTGAGGTAAAAGATGTTAATTTTGTTACAAATTTCGTTGTAATACTGGTGTGGTTGAGTTGATTTTGGTAGTTGTGCCGTTGATTGTATTTATTTTAATAATTTGTGATATAAGTAATATTATGAAAGTATGGTAATGGTTGAAGTGAAAGCGGGACTAACAGTTATTGAAACATGTTAATAAGCAGTTATTAATGGTTTGTATGGGTTTAACCGTTCTATATGCTATTTCGTTTTGTTGAAAGGAACAATTAAACTTAGAACAGCCTATTTGCGCAATACATATTTATTCACACAAAACATAGTAAATGCTTATTATTTCAGTATATGTGGTCAATTTTAGCCCATTGGTACATTACGTCCCTAGGAACGTTGTATTTTTTCTGGAAAACCTTATAATTTTGAAATTCCAAAAACAATCGTGTTCGTTGTAACAATGAGGTCAATATTGAACTTGTAACGTTGTGTCTTGCAGGTACTTTGTGAACGATGTTAACGAATAAGACACGATCATTTGATTCAATTTAACCTGACTTACACCATCAAATTCATATAGTACTGAACAAAAACTCTACTTCCAGGCAGATATTCGACTGGTGAATAGGATAGCCCTCGTCAAATAAGTGCTGCCATTAAAAACTGTATGATGAAAATGTATTCATATTATCTTTTTGTTGAATTTATGCTTTTACTTCGTTATCTTTAATTTATCACTTATTAATAAATACCATTGATGTATCAAACGCGTGATTTATTGAAAAAAGATTCATTTAAAAAAAATAAAAAAATAAAACGCTAAACTCAATTATGTATTATTATTTTGTGGTTAACCTACATAAGCGAATGATTATTTAGGCCTACTGTGTTCAACATAAAATGAAAACATACTATATCTCTACAAAGTTAAGCAAAATAAATTATCAAATCCCGAGGCTACTAACTACTGAATTACGTTTCAATCGTTTTGATTTACTATTGTAACGCGACGGCCGACTTCCTTAGACCGCCACCGAGCAATTAGTAAGCGACCTAACAATTACGATGTGCCTTTGGAAACCATCGGACGGTTCACTTAAGATTAAATACAATATTACGAATACTTTTCCTCATGCTGCCTGCCTTATGATTAGGAACTAAAATCGAGTCGCAACGAATATGTACAATGCGACAAACAGGGAATCGTTGCCTTCAAGAAGCTTCTACGTTTCATAATTACCCACTTCAATGAACCTCTAGCTTTTCGTCATGCCAAAGCCCTAGGTAAAGCGTCCTTCACCTTGTTCGACTTCCGTAGACTCCAACCCTCTGAAAACCCTGTATACATGCAACAGGAATTCTGAAGCCCAACAAGAACTCTGAAGACCGGGCAGCAACGTTTGAAGTCAACGTAATAACTCACATGCTCCAGAGAACTGTTAGAGAACAGTTCCTTTCCTTCAGATGTTGTCCCGCTCGAATTCGCAGGAGAAGTGACCTGTTACCAATGTGTTCTTAATATAATGGCTAATCGAGCGCAACCTAGCTTAAGACACGTTTCAGAACGCTCATTTGAATTTCCCCTAAGCATAACGAACAATTTAAATGTTTATAAATAAAACACCTGACTAAAACTTCAGGGACAAGGTACATGACAACAACACAATCATAATTAATACAACTGCAAATACTTTTGGTACAGCCACATTACATTTATTATAAAATTGACATTCATAGTAGTAGAAGTAGTAGTAGTAGTAATAGTAGTGGTAGTAGTAGTAGTAGTAGTAGTATTTTAGTAGTAGAAGTAGTAGTAGTAGTAGTAGTAGTAGTAGTAGTAGTAGTATTAGTAGTAGTAGTAGTAGTAGTAGTAGTAGTAGTAGTAGTAGTAGTAGTAGTAGTAGTAGTAGTAGTAGTAGTAGTAGTAGTAGTAGTAGTAGTAGTAGTAGTAGTAGTAGTAGTAGTAGTAGTAGTAGTAGTAGTAGTAGTAGTATAGTAGTAGTAGTAGTAGTAGTAGTAGTAGTAGTAGTAGTAGTAGTAGTAGTAGTAGTAGTAGTAGTAGTAGTAGTAGTAGTAGTAGTAGTAGTCGTAGTAGTAGTCGTAGTCGTCGTCGTAGTCGTAGTCGTAGTAGTAGTAGTCGTAGTAGTAGTCGTAGTAGTAGTAGTAGTAGTAGTAGTAGTCTTCGTCGTCGTAGTCGTAGTCGTAGTCGTAGTCGTCGTCGTAGTAGTCGTCGTCGTCGTCGTAGTAGTCGTAGTCGTCGTCGTAGTCGTAGTCGTCGTCGTAGTAGTCGTCGTCGTCGTAGTCGTAGTCGTAGTCGTCGTAGTAGTCTTGTTCTTCTTCTTCTTCTTCTTCTTCTTCTTAGTCGTCGTCGTCGTCGTCGTCGTCGTCGTCGTAGTCGTCGTCGTCGTCGTCGTAGTAGTCGTCGTCGTCGTCGTCGTCGTCGTCGTCGGTTGTTTGTCGTCGTAGTCGTCGTCGTAGTCGTCGTCGTCGTAGTCGTAGTCGTAGTCGTTGTCGTCGTCGTCGTAGTCGTCGTCGTAGTCGTAGTCGTAGTCGTCGTCGTAGTCGTCGTCGTCGTCGTCGGAGTAGTCGTCGTCGTCGTCGTAGTCGTCGTCGTCGTCGTCGTCGTCGTCGTCGTAGTCGTCGTCGTCGTCGTCGTCGTAGTCGTCGTCGTCGTCGTAGTCGTCGTAGTAGTAGTCTAGTAGTAGTAGTAGTCGTCGTCGTCGTCGTCGTCGTCGTCGTCGTCGTAGTCGTCGTCGTCGTCGTCGTCGTCGTCGTAGTAGTCGTCGTCGTAGTAGTCGTCGTCGTAGTCGTCGTAGTAGTCGTCGTCGTTGTCGTCGTAGTCGTTGTAGTCGTTGTCGTCGTAGCCGTCGTCGTCGTCGTCGTAGTCGTCGTAGTAGTCGTCGTCGTCGTCGTCGTCGTAGTAGTAGTAGTAGTAGTAGTAGTAGTAGTAGTAGTTATTATTATTATTATTATTATTATTATTATTAGTAGTAGTAGTAGTAGTAGTAGTGTATATAGTTTCACAAAATCGGGACTGTCACTTAAGCCTCAAAAGCGCGAAGACGCATCATACCGAATTTATGAGAATATATCTTTATTGCAATCGTTTTGGGCTGTATGAATAACCTTTTGTTTTTCATCTGTTGTACCTAAAGTGATCATTATTAGGGTTTTAAATCATAAATCGCTTGAATAGCGTCCAGTGGCAGCTCATTTGAAAAAAAATAATTGCTAGTGTAGGGCGACGGGTTTTATGTTATGTTTATTTTGTTATGGATTCATTAGTCACTACGCAGTGTGACGTTAACTTGTTAAATGGCAGTATCGTGTTACATTTAATTGATGTTTATCGTATATAAAATGGATCATAACTATCACTATATATTTAATATTTCAGAGAAGTTGATAATTTTATATAGTTTAATATTTTTCATTCAAAATGATGTTTTTACTAATTATAATCATAACCACACGCAACCACATGTGATGAAAAAGGATTTTCTATTGATGGCAGTGGCTAGCGCTTACCGATATAGAATTCTATTAAACCTAGATCGTTTAACACCTTTAACACTAAAACGCTTTACTTAATTATGTATCGTACTTTGTGGCTAGAGTACATTAGCGACAAGATTGTTCATTGGTACCTTTTTGTGATACAAATAAAAGGAAAACATACACATTTTTGCATAGTTACATAGACATTTTTAACAAGAACATAGGCTAATAAAATTCATTAAAGCTTATGTATTTCACGTTTTAAAAGCAGCATAAAAATCTTTATTTTATGAACACGTTGAAATTTTTAAGATAATTTGTTTTGCAAAGTTATATGAAAAAAAGCACCACTTCATGGTGTGTTTTCACCCACTAACGTTTAATTGGGAACCTACTAAAGTCACGTGATACTGCACCCTGTGATACTGTTAACTCAGATCGTAACGACTTACTACATGTGCAACATAAAACGACAGAGATAAACTCGCTAAAACCCGAAACATGTCGGTATATGACAATAGGGCTGCGTACGTGACATTTTATGTAAAACTGTGATATGTCTAAAACAGTATTTGCTTGATTTTGATACAGTTATCTCGTTACCTTCAAACGCATTGGGCTAAGCGAAAAAAAATGTAACCAGCATACAAAATTATATATGAGAATATATCTTTATATCAATCGTTTTGGGCTGTATGACAACCTTTCGTTTTGCATATGTCGTATCTAAAGTGATCTTTATTAGGGTTTTTAATCATAAATTGCTTTCAAAGCGTCCAGTGGCAACTCATTTGAATAAAATTAATGCAAGTGTAGGGCGATGAGTTTTATTTTATGTTTATTACTTTTATGGATTCATTAGTTACTACATGTGACGTTAACTTGTGTAATGGCTATATAGTGTTATATTAAATGGATGTTTGATGCCTTTACTAATTATAATCATAAACACACGCTAACCACATGTGATGAAAAAGGATTTTCTATTGATGACAATGGCTAGCGCTTACCGATATAGAATTATATTAAACCTAGATCGTTTAAGACCTTCAACACTAAAACGCTTTACTTAATTTGTTACACAACGTTAATTATCGACAACCTAGGATAAAGTTTTCAGAATTGCAATGTCACGTTTTGCTATAATGAATTCGTGTCAGTCTCAACGATTTACTTAGTTTGTACTATAAAAACGATTGATATTTCAAGGTGTTCGTTAGTATTTTGTACTACTGATAGACCGCCGATTTTGTCTGTGTGTATGTCTGCCTCGTGAATACCTGTTAAATAGAAACTGCCAATATATACAAATCATCATTAGGTTGTATTTATTGAAAGCCAAAATAATGCGCTCTGTATTAACATAATAAACGTTGATAAATTACATGATATAATAAACGTTCAAATGACATGGTAGCTGAACATCCCCGAAATCAGAGTTTATTCCAGTGTGTGTGTGCAGTAAAACAAATAATTCGTGTAAAATCATGCACTATGTTATCATGTTAGGATAGGTCCCACTGTTTTGATCACACACGTACGTTCATAAGACACATCGACACAAAATGTGGTGCTACAACTCGATATGCGATATTCTTGTCGGTATCTTAGTGGGCTTTAAGCAAGCTAGTTTGTATTATAGTAGCTAGAATGTATTTTGTTTTCATTCCATTTAGCACTTATTATGGCGACTTAAATATATCTTAATTATAATTTGTTACAAGATACCGAATACCGTAATTACTCCAAGTGTTTGGACACTTGAAAATAAGTATTTATTTTCGTGACCGAAAATTTAGATACGGAAAATATTCAAAACTTACAGGTGTTCGAAAATTTAAGACAAATATTAAATGTAAGAAAAGTATAATTATAATGAAATAAATGCACAATAGTGTTTCGAATTTTAAAATCAAATTCACTTCACAGCTTTGCTTACTCTTGCCTGAAATGGTACTGAACGAAAAAGTAAACACATTAAATATACTGCTTCCTTACAAGGAATATATACATTTTAAATGCTGTTTGGTGAAACGATTGTTTTCTACCAGTATATATGGTAATTTACCCAATCACGCAAATGTTATGGTCCATTGCCCTCAGGCATGCGTCTCCCAAGTTGTATTACCTTAATCCGTTTGTAAAAACCAAATATCAAAGTGTCGCAAGATAAGAGAATACAGTTCCGAAATCAGGTACAATAGCTCAGTGAAATATTATGTCCTAAAATTCAGAGGCAATACTGATAGACGAAAACGCGCATGTCCGAAAATTAAGAGTCACGAATATTATTTATTTTGGCCAAACAGTAGGTGTACGAAATCTTAGAGTAATTACTGGTGATATGCATGAACATGGCATTAATAAACGAAGAATGCATTGAACAGACCTATGTTTAAGCTTTGAAAATGATTATTTATTTCATAGGTTCAAACTTAAATCTTAAATAAAGTAACGCGGGGCTGTGTACCTAACTCATTATGACTAATTAACCTGTATGCATCAAATAATCGACACGTATGCGCTGTTTAACACCCTCCCAGAAAACATAAACTAGAATGTGTTGTATTCACATCGGTTGCCAATAATATAGGTCATATACTGTATATGCGGTCTTCAGTCAACAACGCCTCATTCTTAAAACATTCACTTTGTTCACTTAACTGAAAATACATACACAACATGTAATATACTTAGAGTACTATACAATTTTTTTTTTAAATGACGAATTATTAGCATGAAAATATTGATTATGGTGCTGATGATTACTATAATGACGACGATGATCCTCATCAACCCATGTGAATAAAAGTATCCATAGTATACGTAGACGAGCATTTGTTTAATACCGTTGCACACATCATCTAGTCAGTACTCATATTAGAGTGTGCCGTGTTCACGTGTTACGCGATGTTCAATCAGTGTTATATAAACGGGATGTGTATTATACATAAAATGATGTTGGATCATTACGAGCTTGAAATTTCTAGCGTGATTGTGAAACGTGTATTTGTCATGACACCTGTGTTCTGATTTAAAAAGACATTTGACTATCACACATACTGAACAGTGAACATAGGAAGAAAATGAAGATTTTGCCAATCGTTTGAGGATGTCTTATGATTGTCTTACTCTGCCTGTTAGTGTTTCAAGTGATAAATTATCATAGTGATATGTCGGACAGTGATATCCTTATTCCATCCGTCCAGTCGCGACGACTAAGTCAGCAGGGGACGTTCACAATCTCGAAGACACACGGAGTTTATAATGCCTCAGTTGCTACAAATAGCCAAGCAGACCGGAGAAACAACACGGACATAATGATTCAAATACATGTAATATTTTGTATGATTTATAGTTCACGTAGTTGTGTTGGTGCTATGTTTTTTTATGGCAATATATGTAAAGACGATATGCAGTTGTCGTTTTAATGCTGGTGTTTTTTGTTGTAGTGGTGTCGGTAGAAATTGTGATTACAATGGCGGTGAAGGATTTGATGGTTAATGTAATGATGTCTCAGCCTGAACAAATCTCTAGGCGAACCGTAGAAACTACACTGAGGTCATCATTCAATTACATGTATATAAGATTCTTCTTATTCAATGATTCCTATTGCATAAGGTTGGGCTTGTGTTTGCCTTTGTAGGTAATATATGTATTGGTAATGTACAGTTGTCGTTTTACTGGTTGTTTTGCTGTGGTGATTGTGGTAGTGATACTGTTGGTGTTGCTGTGGTGATTGTTGTAGTGGTATTTTTGGTGTTTCTGTAGTGATAGTTGTAGTGGTACTGTTGGTTTTGCTGTAGTGGTTGTAGTAGTGGTACTGTTGGTTCTGTTGTAGTGGCTGTGGTAGTGGTACTGTTGGTGTTGCTGTGATAATTTTGGTAGTGGTTATGATGGTTTTAGTCGAAGAGGCTTGGTAGTTATAGTAGTGGTGGTTTCGTTGGTTGAGATTATGTATGTGGTAGTGGTTGTTTTAGTGGAAATTGTGATTGTAGGTATACTATCGGTTGTTGCTAAAAAAATAAATTAGTTATTATGGTACGGCATATCTTTGGAGAGATTTTTTCGTTCTCTAGCCCATGTGCTGACATTGTGTTTGAATGTAAAAACAGCACAGCCTTTAAATTACAAGAAAGATATGTATTTAAATAAACCAACCATAAACGTGTACCAATTCAATGGCATTTTCTGAATTTGGACATCATTTACATCACTTATATCTTACTTTGTTACGCCTGAATACTTACTTTCGTGGAGTGCCAAACCACGAACAGATAAAACGTATTCATGGTGACCATTCGATAAATATCGAACTGGTAATTTTGTTGCTTCCAGGTACTTGGTGACCGTGGTTAACGAAGAAGTCATGAATTTCAACCTACCCTGTACCAACAGTATCATATCGTTTTAAACAACAACTCAACTTTCAGGCAGATATTTGAATGGTGTCCAGCATAGCCCTCATCGAATCCATGGCGGCATCACAAACCGTGTGCATTCAATCGATTCGTGTGATCATTATATTAGTTTCATGTTTTATTTAGTTATGTTTAATTATTGTTCTTATATATATATATATATATATATATATAAATTATTATTGACTACCAACGATGTATCAAACGTCTGTTTTATCCATGAAGAAAACTGTATTGCATTAAACAGAACAAGTATAATTTAAAGATGCAGAAGAATTGTATTTTGTCTTCAATCTCTAGTGGTCACCAATTAAGACTTTTTATATACCTCATTTATTCAATAATTTAAACAATAAAACGCTAAACTCAAAATTTTTCGTTATATGTTGTTTGACTACATTGGCGACATGCGAATTCAGTGGGACCGTGTGATAGCAATAAAACTAAACCGTTTTCGTTTATTGTGTGCATATTTAAACAAGATTTATATATTCCGGGGATATAAAGTTGTTGCAATGCAAGGTCACGTTTTGCATCACTGAATTCTTGTCAGTCGTTCCAGTTTACTGAGCATGTATTTTATAAATGAATGAACTTTCAGGTTTTTAAATGTTTATTGTACATCTGATAGACAACTTTGTGTTTTTTTTTGAAACTGCCTTGTGAATATGTTTAAATACAAATGCTTTAAAAAATAGAAATTGCGACATATAAAGGGTTTCGCGGAATGGAATGAGTTGGCTGATCGAGATAATATGAAAACCGATTCGTACGGGGCATTTGATTATGATTACCATAAAATGTATGCCACTAGTTCAATATGTGTTATTTTAACATGTTTTTCACAATAAACATGCCCTTTAATATTGATTGACAGACAAAAAAGCATCAAACACATAATTGTTCAATATGTTTAAACCTATTTATTTTAGTTTTATGAAATATACAAACGTTGGTTCATTCCAGAGCCAATCTTTAGAATTTTATTTCCTTTTCTGGCTCGAAAAATAATGGGTGCGCTTTATACATGGTTGCACGCTATTTAAACATTGTTCATTATGGTACGCAATTTATGACGTATCTTGAGTAACGTAATTTCTGTGACGAAACATACTTCTTTTAGCGAGACTCTCTAGATGTTAAGGGAAACAATTTCGACGTGGTGGGTTTTCAATACTTTTTAAACCATCGAACGAATCTAACAGTTAAACGTATTTTGGATTGTATGTTTGTTAAACATTATTGTAAAGTAATAAAATAACTATCGTGTTTTGACTTAGAATGGTAAGCATTCAGTAGAGACAAAGTCCGAAATTTTTGTGTAACAATATTTTATAAAATATCTTTACTATACAAAGTAACGAATAAGCTTCGAGGGCGGGGCCTGTATTCACCAAACAATTCTAAGACTTAAGTCTAAGAATAAAGAATATTCTTTAAATTGATATATTCAAGAATTGCTTGAATTTTTTGTCAGACTTGGCATTAAACACCTCTTTCTATATCATTCTTCATGTAAGAACATTATGTTAATGTCGTAATCACCAGTGAAGGCCTGCATATATTCAACTCTGAATGCATTTTTCTTAGTTCCAAGTCTATTCTTTATTCTTAAGTCAATGGGTTGGTGAATACGGGCCCGGGTCTTTAATCGTATCTAGCGGGCAAATAAGATGATATCGGCCCTATGACAATTGAGCCTTGTTATGAGGAAACTAGGCTTAATGCATGTGCGTAAAGTGTCGTCCCAGATTAGCCTGTGCAGTTCGCACAGGCTAATCAGGGAAGACACTTTGTGCTTTAATGGTATTTTTCGTTTAAATGAAGTTACTTTTTACCGAAAATCTAGTTTAAGTGGAAAGTGTCGTCCCTGATTAGCCTGTACGGACTGCACAGGCTAATCTGGGTCGACACTTTACGCACGTGTATTATGCCCAGTTTTCTCAAGACAAACACATTTTTTATACCTATAGATGATCGGATCGCATGACTTCCATAAACAAAATAGCGTGCACATTCAGTCTAAAGCAACGGATATAAATAAAACTGAGCCCAAATCAACAAAATAGTCGAAAATAATTATAATAAAACGTATCACACATTTGGGATAATTAAAATATCTATTGAAAATGAAACTGTGCTGTAGATCGATTGGTGTCACTATTAACCGGGCTACTCAACTAAGCGATGCGGGTCGGTACCTGCTCCGGGGGCATGTGAGCTCTGTTGATCGCCATAACGGGCAGGTGAGGTTTTGTCCTTCTACTCAGGCTACTCGGAGCACAGGTTACGAATGTCTCTCAGTAAAACACTTAAAACTTGCAGGTATTTCGCGAGTCTAGTAAGTTTTAAAGTGGGAATGCTGGTGCACACTCTGGCTTTAGAATCGTTAAAAACTATAAAAAATATTATCCAAATTAGACTACTAACGAAATCCAAGGGACATATGGTGCACATAGACTGGCAACCCATTGCTAGCGACGTGGCCTTTTAAGTCTAAAGGCAATGCTTTTCTTTCCATTTTGCGACTACAGTATGTATATACACGTTAAGACACCACATATTGTTTGAATTACTATCATTAATACGAGTTAAATATTTGCAATTTTTGTAAAATATCACCGACAAAATACAATGATTTGTTTGAATACATGATTAAAAAATGTTTTTGGCTACTCACTGTCCACATGAAGTACATACAAGCGTCCTATGGACCACCGTTCTGACACTTTCGTTGCGCACAGGTCTTAAACTCGTTACTGCTTACCTTACTTCAATTCATGTTGATAATATCAACATTAGTGAAAACTCGCGATTTTAAAATACGAGTTAACTCAAATGGTAACGACTTACTACAAGTTTAACATAATACGATATTGCAACTTATAGATAAACTCGATTAAACCCGAAACATGTCGGTATGCGACAGATGGGCTGCGTGCGTAACTTTGTAAAAATGTGGTGTGTCTAAAAACGGTATTTGTTTGATTTGATACGGTTTTACCGTTTTCTTCAAAGACATGTCGGTGGCTAAGCGAAAGA
This sequence comes from Dreissena polymorpha, assembly GCF_020536995.1. Lineage (NCBI taxonomy): Eukaryota > Metazoa > Mollusca > Bivalvia > Myida > Dreissenidae > Dreissena > Dreissena polymorpha. Next base: position 46,788,883 of record NC_068360.1, read on the forward strand.
AATTATAACCAGTGCATTGTATTTTGTCCTCTTATGCTTTGCCAAGACTTGAAGAAATATTAGTTTGTTAAAATGAAGCTCAATACTTTACTACTTTGGACATGAAGTCAGGATATCACCAAATTGAAATAGAAAAATCACATAAACAAAGAACAGCATTTACTTTAGGACCATTTGGACTTTGGGAGTTTAATAAAATGGCTTTTGGTTTGACGAACTCGCCCGCCACATACCAGAGAGCAATGACTGGATGTCTTGGTGATTTAAACATGAAAAATTGTGTCGTTTTCATTGACGATATTATTATTTATAGCAAAACTTACAAAGAACATTTGGAGAATATAGAACAAGTATTTGAACGTCTTAAATCTTGGAATTTGAAGCTTGCACCTGAAAAGTGTAAATGTTTTAGAAGGAATGTATCTTTTTTTGGTCATGTAGTGGGCAGTGACGGAGTAAAAACTGACCCTGAAAAAATTGATAAAGTCAGTAAGTGGCCAACACCTACAAATCCAGATTAACTTCGAAGTTTCCTTGCTTTTGCAGGATATTATCGTCGTTTTGTAAAAGATTTCAGCACCATTAAACGTTGTTTGGCTGATTTACTTCCACCCACTAATGAAAAAAAGGCAAATTGAAGTCTAAAAAAGAATGGCAATGGGGTGCAGATCACCAGAAAAGTTTTGAACTTTTGAAACTTATTTTAACTTCTTCGCCTGTATTGGCATATCCCAATTTTAAACTTCCTTTTAATTGCATACTGATGCTTCTACCAAAGGACTTGGTGCAATATTATATCAAGAACAAGATGGGCTCAAACGCGTAATTTTATACGCTAGTAGATCTTTGTCCCCATCTGAAAAGAACTACTAAGATTTTAAATTAGAGTTTTTAGCTCTTAAATGGGCAGTAACAGAAAAGTGTTCTGTTTATTTGACCAACAATCACTTTCGTGTGTTAACAGATAATAATCCATAAACATATATTTTAACAACTGCTAAATTAGATGCTACTGGCCAACGTTGGGTCTCAGCATTAAGTTCTTTTTCTTTTGACATTCGATACCGTAGAGGTATAAATAACAAAGATGCGGATGCTATGAGCAGTTATCCATATTCTCAACTGGAGTCAGGTAAGTATTCAATGGACACTGATGTAGTGAATGCTATATGTGGTTGTATTTCACCACCTTTTGTAGAATTTCTGTCATCAATGAATGTCAATATTGTTGAAATTACTGAAAATCCTGAAAAACTAATGGCTCAAATTGAACTAAGAGAAATTAGCAAACAACAAAGAATGGATCCATTGATTCACAAATGGAGAATAGCCACCATCGATAAAATAATTCCACAATGGTTTTCCAAAGAAGCCCAAATAATGAAAAAAACAATTAAGTAATTTTGTCATTAAAAGAGGAATCTTATTTAGAAAGATTAGTGAACATGATGAAACTGTTGAACAATTAGTTTTACCTATAGTTTATAGGCAACAAGTTCTTTGTGGTCTGCACAATGATGTTGGTCATCCCGGAAAAGACAGAACAGCATCTTTTGCTGCGAGAGCGTTTTTACTAGCCATTTATGTTAACTGATGTTGAAAACTGGATTTTAAATTGTGACAGATGTTTGAGAAGAAAAACATCAACGAACATTAGAACTCCATTGCTAAATGTTAATACCACCTATCCGTTGGAGTTAGTTTGCTCTGATTTTTTGAGTGTTGAACCTTGTAAGGGTGGATATTCAAATATTTTAGTTATTACTGATCATTTTACTAAGTTTGCCACGGCTATACCAACAAAAAACCAAACTGCAAAAACTACTGCAGAAGTATTCTATAATAATTTCATTGTGCACGATGGTATACCTACAAGATTACATAGTGATCAAGGTGCCAACTTTGAATCTGAAATAATCAAAGAATTGTGTACAATTGCAAACTTAAAAACTCTCATACCTCTGCTTATCATCCACAAAGAAACTCTGGTCCAGAGCGATTCGACCGTACACTTTTAGACATGCTTGGTACATTGGAAAATTCAGAAAAACAAAATTGGAAGAATTATGTAAACTCTTTAGTATATAGCTATAATTGCATACCTTATGAGTCCACACAATTGTCTCCCTTTGAAGTGATGTTTGGTCGTAAACCAAAATTGTTTATTGATGCTGTTTTTGAAAAAGCAAACCCTGATTCAAATCAGAAAAGTTTTTTCTGAATATATTGCAGGATATGGAATGTAGAATGCAGAAAACCAGGGATATTGTTGAAAATCACATTGATAAAGCAAAATTGAAACAAAAGTAAGTGTATGACAGAAAAGCTAAAGCAGCTAAACTTGAAGTAGGAGATAGAGTTTTGGTTAAAATACTTTCTTTCAAAGGAAAAAATAAGATATCGGACAAATTTGAAGAAGAACTATATACTGCAATTGAACAAATTAATGATAATGTGCCAGTCCGTAAAGTTCAGGGCTTAGAAACAAAAAGTGTAAAAACTTTACATCAAAATCATTTGCACTTGGTTGCAAATCAAGATGAAGAAATCATTAGGATAAATGATTCTGCAGGACAGAAAGAACCGGTACCGCACGAGTATAAAGAAAATGTTTCTGTAAAAGAGAAACTTGATGGGGAAGAAAGTGACGTCACTGAGTCAGAAGATGAACTAGTGCCACGTGTATTTGGGGACGCCCAGAAGAAAACCGTTATTACGGATGATCAAGTTGCAGTACCTATATCAGATAATGGACATTCAGTGAATGATCCAAATAATGTCATTCAAAATGACAGTACATTTGAAAATGTGGAACACGTAGGAGTTGAAAGTGAAGACCAAGATAGTTTAAATGTAGAAGAAAGCCTTGTTCTGAATGAAAATGTTGATGAGTAGATAGAACCATGTACTGAAGAAAGGGAGAGTGAGCAAGCGAATGATGTAAGCGAGTCAGCGAATGAGGTTAGAGAAGCGTGTTGAAGAACAGGATGGAAGAGAAAATACAAAAACCTGCACCAAGAAGGTCAGACAGAGTAAGAAATGTCCCAGATAGGTTTAAGGATTTTAAAATGTATGCATGTGTAAATATGCGAGAAAACTCATGGTTCACTATTCTTGAAGAGTTCATGAATAGTGAATTGATTGATACAATGAGCCCAGATATGGTAAAAAGAATTATAAATAGTATTATACAATAGATTTGCACATTAACTGTGTAATAATGATATTGTATGTGAAAATGTTTTTTTTGCTTTTCATGTGTGTATTATTATTATTTTTTTTAAATCAGTAGGCATAACTGTGTTGCATCAAATAGCCAGATATTTGATACACATTTTTATTTTCTATTCTATTTTGTGTGTTTTATTTTGTTCTAAATATGTGTTTAATTTGTGTTAGTCTATGTGAGGAGACATATTAAAAACAGAAGAGATCTAAACGTGCTGGCTACATGGTAAATATTAGTAGTCTGTATCTGTAGTAGGTACAGATCTAGTTGTAAGTATGAGTTGTATATTTGTAGTTGTATAGTTAGTTACTGTACAACTGTAGTGGTAATGTATTGTACGTTGGTGTAATGTTTACTTTATAGTATTGGTATAGTACTGTATCATAGTAAGTTTGTATTTTCTTATGTAAGACAGACTGTGTTATGTGACAGGGACAAATCTTGTGACAGTTGACAAATATTATGGACATACACATGTTATGATGAGGGCATAATTTCTGAGCTGGGGGGAGTGTGTAACCAGTCACAAATTCTATTTAAAAGTTGTCTCCCTTGTGTGCATAGTTGTTTTTATCCTATTGTCTTTCCTGTACATTGAATCTGTTGGTCATGTTTCTTTCCCGCTTTGGTAGTAGTATTTCATGGGTTGAACTGGAAGGACATGGTTGTTTTTCAAATGTAACTTAAGAGCAGTTCTACTTTGATGTTAGTATAAGTCTCTTGGTTGCAATAGTGTTTTTATAATGATTGTGGATAATTGATTTGTGTTGTGCAAGTAATTATCTAATATATTGTGCATTTATATTAATTTGTAATGTGTTTCCGCGACTTGGCAAAATGGCAGCACTTCTCAGAATTGCTCTTTCCTATTTTAGTCTCTATTTCTGTATGTTTTATGAGCACATGCATTAAACTTGCAGAGCTTAACATATTCACAGAGTATCCGGTGTGTAAGACCAGTGTGTGAGGATAAAACAACCATTCTATAAATGGTAAGACTATTGAATTATTGTTTAAGTCATGAATGTATTATAAAAGCGGATATGTATGTTTTATATTGATCATTATATGGTTTTCTATGCAACTTTGTATAAAAGCCACTAGATGACCATCATATTATTATGTATGTTATTTTACTATAACTTGTGTTATTGTTAATTTCAGGTTGTCTTCATATCTGGAATTGAACAATTAAAGTGAATATTTAGATGTAGCACTTGTAATAATAAAGTATAAACAATCTTATAAACGGTTTAAATGTCTTGAATCATCCAGAACAATAACGAACCCGCACTCGTGGAACAATATAAATAATCATTATTATTATATAAAAACCATAAGTGTAACACACGAAGAAATGTTTTTCTTGACATTGCTTGTACAAATAGTTTGTTATTTGTTTTAATGAAAAGAAATAAGATCATCGAAACACAATGTGTTCCATTAAAGAAGACAATACTGCATCTGCCGATGCTGATCTGATCCGCCACTCGGCAAGTATTGTTGCCTTGATGCCATTCAAAAGCAAACACTTACAAATGGATTGCATCTTATATATAAATATTCATGTGTTAACTGTTATAAAGTTAAAGTTAAATTAAATGTTTTAACATAGGTTATCTTATCATGTAATTTATTTATTAAAATGTGTTGCTGGCCAGCCACTCTGGAAGTCGGGAAAATTAATTGTTGTTTCGTTTGACTCGCATAGTAAAACATGGAAAGTCATGTAATCTAAACGTCAAAGAGTAAAAAAAGTAAATTTGAGATTCAATTAAAACTCCCGCCAAAAAGTATATTCGTTCGGTGCATCAATCCGCAACGTTAAGGAAGGTATTTGAACGTTATTTTGTAAAGTAGTGAACCGATCGGCCTGCTAAAATATCAAACACATCAGGTTCAATTTGATTTTACGGGTAATCATTCGGTTCATTTTAACTATATGTTATGGTACAAATATAAAGTGATACTCAAGGCTTACTTTCAACCAAATGATTGTGAAAGTGCCTCAATCCGCGATTTAAAAGTTTAAGCTGCTTGAAATATTTTTCACGTTCTCCATGTTTCTAAAGCAACTGCCATTTAGTTAAGGACATATCAACCACATGTATGTACTCGATGAAGTTAAGTATTGTCACACAATGAAATATCCGACATTTTAAACAATATTGAATTTCTTTCTTCAAACAATTGTTGGTATTTTACACACTGTTTTATACAGAATTTAGTTGGAAAACACAACAATTAAAAAATGAATTGCATCTTTACGCAGTGCGCTTAGTATTTCTTGTTGAAAACTGTAAACAATATAGATTAATTTGAAGTCTACATTGGAAAACGCTAGCCATTGTCTTCACAGAAAGAAAAACCTACAACTTCTTAAACGAATACTTGTCCATAATTAAAAAAACAACAGTTTTCTTCATCAATCTTAAACGACATTTTATTCATAAATCAATTGGAAGTCCATAATGCAAATATACTTCTATATAAAGATAAAAAATCATAAAAACAATGAAACAATTGCAAGAATATGTGAATTGATTTTAACAAACTATTGATAAATTGCAGTCAAAAATTATAAGAAAATAAAAATAAACGAAACTTAATAAAATCATAGAAATAATATAAAGAGCACATTGATTGTCTAAATTCGTACAGTTTGTAACGACGGCAAGGATTTGACGAGGGCTCTGCTTAACACCACTTCAATATCTTTCTATAAGTTGAGATGTTGTTCAATACGATTTGAGTGTGATGGTAATATTCGGGAAAAATGAACTTAAACGTCTTCTTCGTTAACCACGATCACTTAGCACCTGCAAGAGGCACAGTTTCAATTTAATATTAATGAAATTGTCACCATGAATACATTTGATCTTTTAATAGTAAAGAATTTCTCAACTAGGTTAAAGACGTCAGCGTTTTTAGGCAAATCATATTCAAATTAGCTTAAATTCAAAACACTATATTAAATCGAAACATGTTAATGGCGGGTGTGTGGAATAAATATTTCTTATAACTATAAGCTGTTCTATGTTAAATTATTCACAGCAATAAAAATGTCAATAAATGGAACAGAGAACAAAAATTATATCAAATTATATAAATATATAACTATTAATTAAAATATATTAACATCTACCACAAGTGCTATTCCCACCACTTCCTCTTCAAACATAACCGCTAACGCCGAAGCCACCCAACTATTACTAGCACAACCTCTACCATAACAACCAACAACACAATCACCACACAAACACCCCAGTATTGCTACAACATTTGTGCATTACCTTTAAGGGACATTTTCACGTTTTAGTATATAAACAAAATTTAGATACAAGTGGTTCAGATTCGCAAATTTTCGTTGTGAAGTTTTTGAGGAAACAGTTATACTGAACAAAAAAAAACATGCTTTAAAATATCCATTATTTGCGGTTCTTTTTACGATTTAAAAACCTGAAAATTATAAAGCGTTGCAACGCAAAACGATTGAATATTTTTTAGTTATGTTGTTGTTGTTAGATTTTGTGACACTACGATGATTGCTTATATAAAGTATAAAATACATCATTTTAAAATGAGCACGGATAGCTGAGTGGTCTAAGCGTTTTCCTTTTACACCAGGTCTGGGTGGTTCAAGCCCGGTTGCGGGTACCTTTTTTTCTTTCTTTAATTGTATTCTTGTTTTTTTACTGTCACGTTTTAGATCCAATGTTTACATTTATCAATATAAACCATTTGATGACAAACTTCAATACATGCCAAAATATGTGATAAGTTCCCTTTAACATGAATTACCAAAACAAAATCAAACACCAGCACAACTAAGTGCATTATAAATTATCAAACAATAAACAACATATTACGTGTATTTGTATCATGACGTCTGTTTGATTTCTCTGGCCCGCTGGAGGATTTGTGACATCTGGAGCATTATTAACGTCGTATGTTTTCGAGTTTGTGGCATTTTCCTGTTTACTCATGCGTCGCAACTGGACAGGTGGAATAAGGATATCACTGTCCGATATATTGCTGTGAGATTGTATCACTTGAAACACTAACAGGCAGAGTAAGACAATCATAAGACATCCTAAAACGATTGGCACACTCTTCATTTTCTTCCTCCAATCACAGTTGAGTTTAATGTTAATCCGATGTACTTCTTAAATAAAACCACAGCTTTCACGCCGAATACTTGTTTTATAATCACGCACAAGGGCAAGGTCGTAGTATACTTTAGATAAAACCGACGAAACAGTCCTAAGCGTGTTAACTGCAAACTCTATTGAGAAGGCTGAATCCATGAACAAAAAGCTCAAAGTATAAAATAACTATTCGACCTCGTACACCAGCACCTAATTTATTCACATGGTTTGCAACTAATAAAGGATATATTAGTAACGCCAGTTTGGACACAGAACGGTTGTTCAAATGGACCAAAACGATAGAGTTAACAATTTGTGTTGACTCAAGTTACTGCCCGAGTTGTGTACACAATGTCAGCAATAAACTAAGCCAGAGTTTAAATATGACCTGATAAACGGTGACTTCTGGTTTCACATTGAAATAAAATCAGGTAAAAAGTAAACACATACTATTCGGTGACAGTTTAGTTCTTAAATAATATATTTTTAAATATATACAGTTAATATATTGTTATTGTTACTATTATACATATTATCAGAACAAGATATATATTTCGTTTCCTTCACATCACTGCTACTGCTGCCTGAACAGCTAAATATAATCTTTCATGAGCTATTAACAATTCGCGATGAGATTTTTAAAACCCTCGTCACGCGAAAATGTGTCTTATGCCAAATGCGCCCATAATAGCTATGTTGCCCACTCAGTGTGCGCATCTCCACTCAGTCTGGTCAGGGGATACAGACATGTTATGGGACCATAAAACATTGAGTGATTTTATAGTGGACAGTATTTCCCCCTGACCAGACTGCGCAAATGCACAGGCTGGATTAAGCAACGCTAGCCGAAACGCCATAAGACCCATTTTCGAATGACGCACTATGAAAGTGTGATTTGAATGTGTCGAAAGAAAACTGCGTGTTCATCAAATATAAAGATATGATAAATTTCGATGGTGAAGAAATTAACTCACAATAAGCGTTGTGCAGACACATATGGTGTGAACTCCGTAGTATGATTTTTATATACGAACACTAATGTGTGGTTTTACTTTAATAACACACATTTCACGCGGTGAATGTGCGACTAACAAGTGGAAACAACAACACAATAGTTAACCTTTCGTTTTCAATTTAATTGTTTAGAAACGTTAATTTCAAACTTTATTTCAAAGTGTCAGCTTTTACGCCCGATACCCTTTTAAAAATATATTTATTGATTTAGTTGGTTAATATATTCGGTTTTAGCGAGGGGCGCTGTGCTGCTGTCCTGGGGAGGTACTCAGTTCCTTGTCACGCGTACTTGACTTGTGTCCCTTATATAATAATAAATCGTTCATTCCCATCAGCATGTCTTATTTCGTTCTTTTGTCGGGTAGGAAAAGACACATCGTACGAGACAAAAATGTGGACACTTATCAGTTGTTTATCTAAGTATTGTATTTTTCCAAATTGATATGGTAATAATATTCGCATATAAAAGCTGGTATGTAAATTCATAATGTACTTTACCCAAAAAACGCATTTTCGTCCTATTATCAGTGTGAGGTCCTTACATTTTAAGACATGTGATACTCCTTCCCCTGATTCCTGTATTCTTATAAATATTACCTCTTAGAGCCCCATGACGTTTTAAGGAGAACAATAATCGGCGGCTATTGAACATGGCTCCGATGTTTTACTGTTAACGTCAACTTATATTATGCAGGTTAATGTATTAGTCTGCTTTGGTAGTGGTTGTTGATGAGATGGGCTATGTTATCAAGGAAAAACAAGCAATAAAGCTAGTTTAACACATTTGATGTGAAAAGATCAATATGGCTTATCAACAATATTTAGTTTGCTTGGCAAGCAATTCTCACACAATATCAGTTCTAATAACACATTTATCAATTCAATATTTATAAATGATTCCCTAGGTCAAGTCAAATTAAAAAGTAAACAATCAAACTGACATAATTTTGTAAATCTAGAGAAAATTCTATCTAAAGTATGCAAATACACTAATAAATTTACCTTCTTTTGCATGATTTGTTGGGTTCTCCACATGGACATCAATCATTATATGCCTGCACTAGATGATAGCTGTGATCCAGGACAGCTCCAGTTGAAATTGCTTGATCATCAGGAACATCAACTATACGGGCATCATCTAGCTTAGGCCATATTTGTCTGATTGTTGAAAAAGAATATGAATTAACTTATTGAAGGACAAAGTATATATAGAGATTGTTGTGCTTCAAAATTCATACAAACTGTGGTCAAATATTATTATGTACTATCGACATCTACAATGTATACGAATGTTATAAATAAAAAGTGTAAATGTAATGTGAATATTGGTAAATTCAATGAAACACTTTAAGACAATCACATAGAATAAATTGTGAATCATTTATATTTCAAATGGTGTAACTCCCCCCCCCCCATAGTCCATCCCACCTTCACTTGTCCACGTACTCGGTATTCATCTATTAATTTACCTCTGTTTTGTAGGTGCATCTGGGAAGCTACAAACATTTTTGATGTACACACAAAATTGTTGGTCCATTCTCATTAAGGCCATTAAAAAAAGTGAAAGCTGCAAATTCTGTCTTGGCTGTTGATCTCTCTGTGCGCGACTGGAAAATGTAGTTTAGGTGCTTTGCCCTGAACCACTAGGCCAAAGAGTTACTAAAATTAAAAACAAAATAAGGAGAAACAAATAACTTTTTATGCCTAAGGACACTCAGATCTGATGAGTTTGATCCAGATGATGGACATCACAGTGACTGTAAACACCTATCTATGATCGCATTCGAGCTTTATTTAAATGTGATGTATATAAACAGTTTCACAATTTATGTATGGTTTATATAAGAGTTAGTAGCTTTAATGACTTTTAAGAGAATTTCACATTCATTTTAATGCTATTGATTGTGGGTTTTGTTTATACATCTATTTTGAAATCCAAATTTTAGAATTAACCGCCTTACTAAAAAGTATGCATGTTGGTTGTTGTTTACATACTACATTTAAATATCAATACTAGTTCATGTCTCAATGTCAAACGAAATATAAAAACAGCTTTCCTATAAAAACTAGTCCAATATATAATTTACAGGATTTAATACATTTTAATATTATGACAACACAAATAAATATCAAAAAAACGAGTTCTCGTTTAAATATTAGAATACATGTAAGACTCCATACTATTCATCCGAAAATTGTTGTATCCGAAATCGGTATAGAAACGTCTTTTGTAATTTTGTAATTCAAATAGTTGACGCTTCTTTTTACATTTGATAATATAACTTGCAAATTCAACATGACTTCGAAAAAATATGCTTATACAGTGGGGTTAGGGATTCTGTTCCGGGATTAATCTCTTAAGAATCCCAGAAAAATAACCCTCATTCAGCCGGATTAATCCGTTTTCACCCGGTTTTCACCGAATTCATCTCTATTAGGGATTAATTGCGATGAATTAAACTCTCTAAGGGATGAATTCATCGCTAGAGATGAATTAATCCCTACTAGAGCGCAAGGGATGATTTCAACTCTACAAGGGATTAATTAATCTCACCATGCGCGGCAATGTCAGCGGTGAATAGAGATGAAAAGGCGGAGTTAATCAATGCCGTAAACGAGTAGTCGGGGCGTGGACATCTATTTTGATGAGGATTTAATTTCGTCGGTTTTATGCATAATACAATTTATTAATGGTCCACCAGTGCACATTAAGGTCCCATTGAACATCGAGCACTGGTCTATTTGGATCAAACTTCCTTCTTTGACCAACACCCGGGCAGCCGGGTTAAATTTGACCTACTTTGGCTCAAACTTTAATATTTTGCCCTGATAAGGCACATACTGTAGTCATGACAACTCAGACATGTAAACAAACTTTGAATTACAAACAAACACGCATACTACAATTTATAATATTATGATGCATGCAGCATAGTGTTACATAGCCTGAAACAACGCGCTTCATTTGTATACTCGACAAAGAATTTTTTTGTATTAACACCTAGGATCAGAAAATGAAATTGTGTGTGTATTAAACACGATACAAGTAGGATTATACGTGATATATGCAATGCTGCACACGAACCATCCTTTTCGTTATAAACTCTATAATCGTGATCATTTGTCTTGAATCACATAGTTAAAAAATCTTATTGTTGCGGCATAGTTTATCCTGAAATATGTTTTCGCGATTCACGATTTTCTTGTCGTAGGTAAATCCAGTGAAAAATCGGACGACATTAAAAGTCGGACAATTGAGAGTGAAACACATTATAAACCACCCAGTTACAGACTTGTAAATTCCCAGTAACACGCATTTAGTGACACCTAGTCACTCACTTTGAATAATACATTTGTACAGTAAAAAAATCAACATCATTTATGTCAACACAAAACCAACGATGTTGCACACACAGCTTATGACGATGAGCACATGATTGTTTCGACAAAGCGTGCAATTTGAATGCTAAGGTTCGTTCAGTGATTGTCGTTGCTCAACGGCGATACGATTGTACATGCATTAAGATATTGTTTTAATGTTAAAGGAGATAATATTAATAGTTATATGGAGAATATCAGGAAAATAATAGTGTATTTGAACACATTTAAAGTGTCCGACACTTAACTACATATTTTGTTTTTCAGTTAAAACTCAGACATGCGAAAAAAACATTGAAATAAGCAAGTCTAAACATACCTCTTTAATGTTAGACTTATATTCACTTATGCACAAGTGCTATGTTTATATTCAGAACAAAAAGTAACTTAAATTAATGTGTTATTATTATTATTAGTAGTAGTAGTAGTATCTAATAACAAAGAAATAACAAACAAAACAACAAACGAAGACGTTAATTTTGTATTTGAATTTGCTTTACACTCGACTTTACTCCCCGCAAGTAGCCCTAATTAGGTCATCCGCTTAGAAATTTTGCATCAAGTAAAGTCGAGATATAGAGCGAATATTACTATGAAATAAAAGCCAGTAACTTTCTTCCTAATAATGGCTGAAATGAGCGGAATAAAAAATAATAATACAAGTAATAAAGGGTACCAAACGACGAAAAACACCTGCCTCGGCATGGACGTCGCCATCTTGTCTGTCACGTGATTACCCCGTCTGATATATGCCAATGATCAACGAACAATATATGGCTTTCTTACAAGTTTTTTTATCTGAACTATATATTTTCTTAACGTCAGCAGGGCTCAACAATAATGCTTGTCCTATTATTTTGGGTGCCGGCAAGTTATTTAAAAACAGTTGCCTAGTCGTCTGGTCAGGCAGTTCCGGGCAAGTAGATTTTCAAAGTACTTGCCTGGCAAGTCAAGTTAGTTATCAGTTGAACATCGAGTACTGAACAGTTTTGCATGACAATTATTAATGTTCCTTCTTGATATTATTCATACTTTATATGACGTATAATAATTGTTTGAGAACAAAAAAGTCTAATATGATTTCATGTATTTCATACTTCATTACAGCAAAGTAAGATTCAAGGTGCTACAAATACAAAATGAAGTCAGCACTGACACAGAGACATGTCTAGAGACCAGCCATAAAGCTCAAGCTATTCAATGCAGCATTTTTTCTTTTTGTTTTATGACAATGAAATCAAGACCTGAACATTAGCTGATTTATAGCCAACGATCAATTGGAGTGTATATATAATTGTGTATTAAAGAAAATGAAGAAAATGCCATCAACAAGGATTTACTATACACAATTGAACAACACAAATGGTAAGTTTATTAATATTTAATATCCCTTGTATGTTTTGCGTTATTGATAAATTGTATTACTTTTGTTGTTTTAATGCTCCCGGTAAGGTAGGCAGTGGCATATAGCAGTACTTTGAACTGTCAGTCAGTCTCTCGGTCCGTCCCAAAACTTTAACATTGCCCATAACGTTTGCAATATTGAAGATAGCAACATGTCATTTGGCATGCATACGTGTATCTCATGGAGCTGCACATTTTGAGTGGTGAAAGGTCAAGGTCAGGGTTTCATTCAAGGTCAAAGGTCAAATATATGGTTTTGAAGCGGCGCAGTAGAGGGCATTGTGTTTCTGACAAACACATTACTTGTTTTTCATTTTTGTAGTAATTGTTTTTTTCCACTTTTTGAAAAGATAGCCCATGGCTTTGGAATTGGGAATTTGATCGGCATTTGCATGAAATTGGGAAAATAAATTCATTAGCCTTTTTTTCACACGAATAGTCCACTAATTAGGGAAATACTAAATTTGATATAACTCTTTATAATCATTCAAATTAAAAGAACAAAATCATATAATACTTAATTAGATGTAATTGAATTAAAATTGAGATAAAATACGCATTAGACTTCTATCTTTAAAAAAAACATTTTTATTTGGAAATTGGGAATTTTTTGCCACATTTTGGGAAAAAAGTATGCTTGTTGAGATTGGGAACATAGCCGAATTTCGGCTATAAAATCGGGCCAAAAAAAACCTGGACAGTTATACATTTTTCAGTCAAACTTATATGCTGACAATTAACAACTGTACATTGCATGGAATATGTGTTCCAACAGTCACGGTTTTTGTCCCAACAGTCACGGTTGTTTAAAGTGCCTCTTTGTCTGCTTTAACATCACCCTAAACATGAGTATGCATGTCATTGTGTTCATTGAACAGCCATTGAGAGAATAAGACTGATCTTTGACCTTTCAGGTTTATTAATTCATCATACTAGCTTCAGAATCTTTTTGTCGCAACAGTAACGGCTGATGTACTATACACAGATCACAAACTTTTAATGGGACCACAAATTATTACTTTGTGGTCCAAAGAATTCCCAAACCTCTGTTATTTTAACTTTATTACATTGTAGTGTAAAATATGCATAAATACACACAAAATAATGGTCTTAACGCAAAATGAACATGTCCCAACAGTCACATTTATGTATTTATTAATTGTTAACAATAATAACTGATACTTCATATGTAACTTCTCATTTTTGTCCCACCAGTCACAGTTTTAGTGATTTAATTCAGGACATCATATCTCAAAAACTATGCAAGATAAGTTGGATAAACTTTGAACGTTGATTTTAAAGCCATGGTATTCAATGACAAACATGTTTGTGTACATAATAGTCCTTGAATCTTCTTAAAATAAAACTGACCATGTTCGAGACTCTTTTTACGCTACCTATTGACACTTATTTTATCAATTATTTTCATAAAAGGATGTTATTTATGCATACATGGATCTATATCCCAACTATCTCATAAAATGGACAGATAATTATATCCAGTTCTCTTTAATTCCTATATTTTGTTATATCTTTTTTTGTACATTTTTTTATTTTTATCAAATTTTCTGTCAGTCATGGTTATTTTTTTCCTACTGAATGAAAAGATTTCCTTGAAACATGAACTATTTCAAAAATGTGAAGTTTCTGGAAATAGAAACATCTATATAATTTCCACTTGTTAGAACTTTTATTTTTGTACAAAATGTCAAGCTTATTAAGCTATTTTGCTTTAGGCCACAATAGCTGAAACACGACATGAGTATATAAACATCTTTATCTGACATGCATGTTCACAGTTTCATGTTTATCATATCTTGGTCACAACACAGAATTGCAGAACTCTACACATGCCAAGAAACAATCCACACCCTGGTGATCACTTTCAATGTTCACAGTTTGTTCTAGTCTTGTGAAGTCCTGCTCGTTCAGAGGACAGTCTACATTTGACACATTGATGATCATGTCTTCTCGGGGAGCTACCTCGACCTCATCGTCAATGCCATACTCGTCATGGTCTTGGATGGCTTCGTCCGGAGCACGGAACACCATGTCGTCGATGCCCCTATGACCCTGTCTAGCTTGGCGCATCATGCGCTCAATGTAGAACTATGTGCGGGTTCTACCTCTTTCACCACTCAACCTGTGCAAGTTCCAGCCCTGACGAAATATGTCTAATGCTCGCTGGACACGAGGCACAAACACGTGATGAAGGCACCACATGTGCACTGGATTTGCCAAATCCAACTGTCCAGACTCCTCAAGATACGTTAACAAGCTGTGAAACACGCTTGTTGCACTGGTAAACAGGTCACGCCACATGCGTTCAATCCGCTGATTGTGAACGCTCCTTCCCGTGATGAAAGAACCCTGACGAGATCCACGATGCGCTATCATAAACGCCCCAACCCCGGTATTCTCCAGTCCATTATCGCTACGGACTCTTGATGGGACACCAAAGCGCTGAGTGCCTGTCATGAAGGCTTTTGTCATCGTGGTAGCCTTGTTGTTGGTCGCAGCTTGCAGGAAAACACACATCCGCGAGAAGCCATCAATGTATGACAAAACCCCATCTGAAAAAAGGTATAAAAATTGTACATACTTGGTATAGATATTACGATGCACATGTACTAAAACAGCAAAGTATTTTGTTTAATTTGGTGCGAGTATATATGGCCTCAAGTGGAGGGGGGTAACCAGTCAAAACAAATTATTTGGGCCATAATTAATCACAAAATACAAATCTGCCCAATAAACCTTCTTATCTTACTGTTCACCCTAATTAAAATTTTTAATCTTATACAATTTTGGGCAAAAATGCTATGCCATAGGAATAAGTGTTTTGGCATAGAATTGTGAGGGTTTACAAGCTTTTAAATCCTTGGACCTTGTGAACTAGTGTTTGGTCCAACATGACCTAAATTCAATCTTACCAAATAAATAAAAATAAAAATTGTAACAACCAATTGTGATGAAGATTGAAGCAAAATTGTGGCGTCTGTAGTGTTTAAAATGCTTTTTTAATTTTTTTACCAACTGACATAGTTATTGACCCCACATGACTTAGATTTGAACTTGACAATACCATTAGATAAATATTTTGATAAAAGATAATGGAGATTAAAGCAAAAAAGCGGCAACTGTAATCTTTACAAGGTTTTTCTATCATCTGACCTAGCAGACTAAGTAATTTTGTACCTTATCAATTTGTGGTTTCCATCCATGTGCCACAATGAGTTTGGACCAGCAACATTGTACACCCTTCGTCGAATCAAGTAACACCCGTCGACCCGGATCAAACTGTCACCAACACTTTGTCTTTCAACCATTCGTTGCCCAAGTGTCTGTTTGCCATTTGTTATCTCTCGGACCAGATTGTCAAGTTCCTCGTTGGAGATGCTCGAGTACCTTCCCCTGATGCTTATGCCATATGTTCTGAAAATATATAATAGAGAATATTTGTTTATTTTTAGGGGATATGGAAAATATATATCTCACTGAGAAGGGAAAAAATATGTTTTTTCAGGTATGTTTGTGCCTTTGCAGCAATCAAGATGTGGTGTGGCTCCCATTGCAGTGCAACATGACTGTAGTACTCGATCTTCCCTTTGTCCAGATCTGGAGTTAAGATTGTTTCTATTTTAAACAATCATATTTACCGAATCGATATAATCATTTAAATACTTGTAACATGTTTCATCTTCACTTCGGGTAGATAAGCACTTAAGTCAGAAAATTAAAGTTTTTTTACCACGTTAAAAAATACTGGAAGATTCAAATCATTTACACAGGATTCATTAACAAAGGCACTGATTGGCAGAGATGGACTAGTTCAGCGCGTCATCGGATCCTCACAGCGTAGAGGTTTTGAGGATATGATTTTAATCACATTGACTGCCAGGGCCCTCATCTTGCCGCCAGGGGAAGCCACCCACATCCCTCATGAGGGGGAATTTCGCATCGTTTTGGGCGAAAAGGGGAATTTTAGAAGATCTTTTCACCAACCATTCAACACTTAAATGGCTTTATTATAATGTGATTTACATAAATATGCATTTAAACAAAGTTTAGCAGCATGATATCAGCTGGCAACATACATATACAAGTAAACAAATAAAAATAGTTTTTTAGCTTAAAAAGTATGTTTTCATGGGGGAAGCCGCCGATATTCGGTTGTAAAAAGTGCAAAACGAAGGCCCTGACAACATGGTCGCCTAGGTCATTCAAACTGTCAAGGATAGGCCTGCAACGTTTACCAGACATAGAAATGTCCTGTGGATTAAAAGCACTTTTGGGAATGTCTTAATGGTTTTATTTTAATTTGTAAAAGAAGTACTAAATGACTCATTTTACAAACAATGAAATTCCTATCTACAAATTGCCACTTAAGGTACCAAACCAATACCCATTTGAAATTCAATAATAATGTGTTTAAAGGGCATACCTGTGCGTATTTTAGTTTAGAAAAAATAAACATTTTACAGTGGCTTTGTTTTTTGGGACATCCTGTATACACACTGTTATTCAATTGACTGGATAACATACCTGAGGCGGCGCTTAATAACCAAATCAGACACATAAAGCAGACTAGCAATAGCTCGTCGTTTGAAGCCCGCTTCAACTAAATACTCTAGCTGCTCTCGACTTATGACGTAAAGTGGTCTGCCTCGGGTTGTAGTCTGTTTTGCGGCGAAGAAACCAACGAGAGGCTGCAGCGTTTTGAAAAGATTAAATTAACAAAAAATATAACACAAATAAAATTATAGTAATATCAAGAGCACCACCTCCAAAAATTTCAATACGTTTCTCGTTAATGTCCAAAGGTGGGTAATCATTATTGCAGACCTGTTTACCCAACCGATTGCTTCTCAGTAGTTTGGAGGGCATCTCTCAGTACTTTTGGGCTGTTGTCAGTAGTTTTTTTTTCAATCATTTAGAGCATTAAAACAGCATGACTGGGTCACATATCAGTTAAACGGTACATAAAGCATAAGATGAATTTACTTTCCATTTATTTAAACTGTTAATCACATTATACTGTTATTAATAAGTGGATGTGCACACTGCCCTTCTAAACATCACTTTAACAAAAGGTTTCAAATTGCGCTCACTGCTTTTGTAACACAGCAAAGTACCCATCTTCAAAAAATTAACTAACTATTAGATACATAATGCAATATTTTATTAAAAAACACTCACATTTCAAATGAACTAAAAACTGAACACACATTGAGGAACCTGTTGTCTGATTTACCCATAATTAATGTCTCATTGCATACACATCAGGGAATGGGTAAATTAGCACCAATACATGTTCATGGTGCCGCTGGCCTTAAAATAGCATTATTAAAATGCACTTTTATTCTTTCAATGACCTGTAGTAGGCCCCTTTCAATCTTTTGAGTGTGTCTCTGTTATGCTGAGCATTTGATTTTGCAGCATGTCCTTTAATTACAAGAAGAGACTAAAGTTGCGTCCTTTAGAGAACTTCTTTGGTCAGTTCTGTTCTTTCTCACAGTTGAAAAAACACGTTCACAGTGTGCACTACTGTGTGGTATGGTGAGAAATCCTAGCATCACTTTACTGAGTTCTAGGAACAAGTTGTTGCCATTTTCATCCTTCAGCTGTCCAATTTCCTCCAAAGTTTCATCAATCCTCTTGGTATCATGAACACATTTGTCAACATTACAACTCTGGTAAACAGTGAACTGGTCAATTATAATTTCAATTCTGACACCTGAACTCAAGCAAGGAAATCTTTCTAGGAAGTATTTCAAAGCAGCCTGGCTAGCTGTCTCTTTCAAAAATACATCCACAACTTCTACATTCTTTAACAAGAGCTCATTCATTGGAAGCTTTGTCTTTATATAGTCACAGGCATTTGTGAAGTAACACGTAATATTGGTGTAGAATTCTTCAATTCGGCTATCCCTCAAGTGATTCTGACTTTTGTCTGCAATACATTGCCTGGCCTACTTACCTATAACAATGCTTTCATTATTCATCAATTTGTATATAGAGTGGTAGTCAACTTCATCTGCTGATTTCCCTGTTATAGCACAAGCTTTGACTAATCGAACCAGAATATTTCTCAGAAGCCGGTGAAGAGATCGCCTAAGAGTGTGGATTCTCGGATCTTCTGCTTGAAGACATGTAAGCGTCTCATCAAAAACTTTGATGGTGTACTGATCGACGGATCCGTAGTTTTTCAGTACAAATTCAGTTGTGCGTAGTTTAGCAAAAGAATCCGTAGTAAGATCGAATCCTTAGAAGTAAACAGGTCTGTTATTGGCTTATCAAGTCTGGACAAGTGTTTTATAGGCAATAATACCACCTGTAAATAATACCGGAAAGGGGAGTTAGAAAGTATGTATAGATAGATAGGCTTAATATAGGTATATAGAAGTGTGCCTGTCCTGTGTTCAGTCAATGGCCTTGAATGTGTCTCATTGTTATTTTCCAGTGCCAGTGGGTCACCAGGTTAGGGCGGGGAGGTGAACTTTCTAAACTGGACAGTTTATACTCTAAGTCGGCCAATATAAACAAATGGTCCGCAAGTAATGGGATCGAAAATTTAAATCGTCAGGGAAAATACTAACCTCGTTCGATCTTCAATTGTTGACATCAACGAGTCGAGAATCTCACACAACCGTTCAAAAATGGAAAAACGGGTACACATACGTCGTGCATTCCGGCTTAACGCTGTCAAAGTGTTAAGACTAGATTCACATAAATTTGCATCTATATCTTGCGTCATTAAACTTCTACATAAAGAGTGAAAAATGCGAGTTGCTTCTTCTCGAAAACCTTCGATGTCCGCCATATTTTTCGAAAACCGGAAATGGACTAGACCGGTGTCAGCAGTTACTAGATAATATTCAATACATAAAACGATTTTAGAATAAATACCGTCAAGTAGATACTTATTTTTAATTCTTTTATGTTTCAAATTCAATGTATTTTTTTCCTCAATTTAAAAAGAGATTTCGAACATTTATTATGAATAAATCTGAAGGAAAAGCGATTCAAGAGGCGAGTGCTTTGATTGGCTGCTCAGAACAATTGTACGTCGACGTACAAAATTGTACGTACAAATATCTACGTCGAAGTGTATTTCATATTTTACATCGACGTACAATTTGTGTACGTCGACGTTCATATTGTACTTCGACCTACATATTGTACGTCGACGTACATTTCTCCTTTCACCTAGTAGGTCTTGTTGACTTTCGACCCGAATTGGTACGCCATATATCTACCACTAGATAATCAGTACCCTCATCAGCTCTGAATGCCTGACAGATTATCTGTTTATTGTTACCTTTAGTGGTGTGAATAGGGTTGTTTTTAGGTGTTGTTACTTTGTTGACTGATTATGTGACACATATTATATTATTATATTTCCTATTTAAAAATAAAATATAGTAATATTATGAAAATTTCGAAATCTTGCATAGCTTATCAAATAAAAAACATTGGATTATTTCCAAATAATGTATCCAATACCATTATTATTTATTTATACACTTTTTACAAATATAAAATATACAAATCTTAATAAAACAGAAAAACATAATTATTATTTAATGACATCAAAACAATAATAAGATATTATTAATAATAAATACAAACATCAATAGATAAAAAGCACAGTTATGTTTCAATTGCAAGTAATTTTATGAAAAAAAGAAAGAAATTTTGATAACATCTTAATATGCTTTTATTAGAACTTAATAAAAAATAATAGAATACAAATAACTATCGGAACCGTAGAAAACAGATATTACTAACAAATAACTAAACCCTAAAGAAACAGCAAAAGAAAACAAAAAAATATCTGGGGGTGAATTGTCCAGGAGAGCAGGGGTGAATTGTCTAGGAAGTGAATTGTCTCGCTTCCAAAAAAATTATGATGTAAGTTAGTACTGAGTGATTAGATATTAATCACTGATTTTTGATAGTTGTTTTTAGGTTAGTATCTAACAATTTCATCAATTAAAAAAGATCTTATCACAATTGTTTTAGAAAGTGCCTGAAATTTTTCTTTCATAAATTGAGATCAATTAACAATTGAGTAAACGAACCGCTTTGATGTTCTTTGATGGTCATTGTAAGTAGAAATAGTATGTTACAAATTAAACAATTATAACCATTGTATAAATTAATTGAGTAAAAGCACACCTTTGATGTTCTCTGATGATAATTTTAAGTGGGCTCATATGTTGCAAATTAAACAACTATAATTATTGAATTAATGAATTCATAATGCTGCAAACAAATTCAGGTGTTGTAATCTCTAAACAAATACTTACTCTTTAAAAATTAAAGGAAACACAAGGATGAAAATATTATTAAAACCAGGCAAACAATAAGAAAGTTATGAGAGTTTGAAATATTTTTCAATATTCAATTAATTTAAATTACTATATATAGGTAAACAGTTGACCACGCCCATTTTCCCAATTTCATATTGATGTCAATATATCACTTCATAAATAATTGTTTTTCATGAATTTTTTTACATATTGATTAAGTCTGTCATCAAGATTATGGTATAATAAAAAGTTTGACACTAAAAAATTAGTTATGCAGAATATGTACTATTACAATTTTAAAATTAATTAAATCTGTTTCCAAAAAATGTGACAGCATTTTCATGTTTTTCGCTAATAATAAGTAACTAACAATACAACCATTAAACAAGATATCAGGCACAGATGGTGCAATCTACAAGCGTTGATTAGATTAGCAAGATAACAGCTATTGGACAATGGGTACTTATGGTGCAATATATTGACCCTTTAAGCAGCATTGTTGAGATAAGCAAATTTAGTATAATACAAAAAAACATTTATTTAGTTTGTATTAATGAACATATCATGTACACTGTATTAATTATTATTTATGAATTTATTTGAATTGACGTAATTAATAGTTTCATATATGGTAGTCATAGATGCATCTGTTGTATACAAAACTTTACACTTTAAAAGAACAAAGATCAATCATTTACAACAGCAACAACAACCTTTATTAGCATATAAACATAAAACAATGCTTTTTTTGCCACAAAAAAGACAGTTACGCAGTGTGTGTAATATTATCAATACATTATGTCAATAAAAGAAGTTTACAAAAAACAGTAGTACAGCAGTTATCAATATAATTTTATCATCAACTGTAACACTAGGAAAATGTAGAATTATTTAAATTATTCAACCATATTCAATGTCAAAAGTAAAATGTCTATGTCTTGTAAAAAGTAACAATTATAACTGATAACGACCTCTCTTAATTTCTAATCTATGTGACGATAATCGAAATCGTGTTAGTGATGTTTTTTATTTCTTATTTGTTATAAAATCAAGATATGGTTGAACTAAAATGTGTTTTAAATCTACAATAGCTCATGAGTCTAGGGGAATTATTTATCTCACTATACCAGCTTTGTTTGAAATTATCTAATACACGTTGTTTAATTGTATTGTAGATGAATGTTTTATCGCTTTGATTTATGATAGTTGTCTGACCCGCACAATATTGCTTAGCCCAAGCTCGTCAAGAGTGATTTTATGTGTGACACCCTATTTCGATGGTTGTTTGTGATATTTTGTTGTGCATCGTTAAATATCGCAGAATATATTGTTTTTGTGATTACTGTTATCACTCGATTTAAGTATTTTTAACCAATAGCGGAATATTTGTACTTTGCGTATTATGAATAGCGGGTATCGTCCTAATTCTCCGTACATACCAGCTAGATTTGTAGATCTGTTTACTTTTAAGATTTTTCGAAGTAGTTTTGTATGTATTATTTCGATTTTTTTTACCTTTCGTAAATCCCCATACTTTCTGCTGAATAGTGTAGGACTGGGGTGACTAGTTTATCAAATAGGTTTAATTGTTTGCGTGTTGAGAATTCGTATTGATTTATAATAGTGAAAAGTTTATGTAGAGATCTATTTCCGGGTTCTGCTAGTGTTTGGTTTGTTTTATACCAGTTACCATTCTTAAATAGTGTTATACCTAAGTACTTAAAAGATGTCAATATTTCTAATAATTCCCCGTACAGGTAAAAATTATAATTTGTATGGCGATTCCTTTTTTCAAAGATCAAGACCTTTGTTTTACGTGTATTAATTTTAATTTGAGAAACTATGCAGTAATTTTTAATGTCATTCAACATTGATTGTAATGATGTCGGTGATGTCGAAAATAGAACTTGATCATCTGCGTATGATAACAAGAAAAATGTCGTAACTCGTTATAATTCCTTCGATGTTTGAATTTATGTTCTCAACCATATCATTGACGAACATTAAACAAAAGTATTCTTGAACACGGGTCTCCTTGTTTTACTCCTGTGTTGGATATTATATGATCGAATGTTTGTGATTTCCTTTTAACGGCTGCCTTAACAGAAGTATACATAACTCGAAACGCGGATACAAGTGTGGTACTAATTT
Source organism: Dreissena polymorpha (assembly GCF_020536995.1). Taxonomy (NCBI): domain Eukaryota; kingdom Metazoa; phylum Mollusca; class Bivalvia; order Myida; family Dreissenidae; genus Dreissena; species Dreissena polymorpha. The sequence continues at coordinate 46,812,522 of NC_068360.1, forward strand.
TTTTGCGATATCAGTTTTTGCCATAATAGTGCACGGTTTATGATATCATAGCATTTAGCATAATCAATGAAAATGCAGTATAATTTTTGACCCGAGTTTAGTACTTAATTTATTAGACTGTGAAGTATAAAAATACAATCTACAGTACTTTTGCCTTTTTGATATTCATATTGGAATTCAGATATTAATTGGTTCGATTCGCACCATTTGGTTAGTCTGTTTAATAACACTTGTGACTAAATCTTTGATATTATATTATTAAGGGTTAATCCGCGATAGTTTTCTGCTTGATTTGGGTCACGAACTTTTAAAAATTGGTGTAATGTAACATAGTCCCCAATCGTTCGGGTAATTTCCACTTTCAAATATGTTATTGAATATATGTGTCAGACGCGGTGTTATGATGGTGTATGAAGCTTTGATTATTTCAGCTGGTATCTGATCCGGCCCGCTTGATTTTCCGTTGTGTTGTGTTGATAATGCTTGTTGTATTTCATTTTCTGTGATCGGGGAGTCAAGAAAATCATTTGTTTCGCTGTTGCTAGTGTTGTCGTGGATATTGTCAATGTTTTCATTTGGCATGTCGTTCATATCATTACTATATAAATTATTGAAATGTTCATACATGTTTTCTATATTGATGTTGTCAGGAATGCTCATATGTTGTTTATGACTTTTTTTTATATTTTTCCAAAATTTTTAAGGCTGTGTTTTAGCTATATTGTTTAACCGTGCCCCTTCTTTGACTCTATAGCGTTATTTTGCTTTTCGTCTTAAATCGTTATATTTTATTCTGTGCTGAATATAAAAATTGTGTCTGTTTGCATCAGTTTTACTTTTATCGTAAGCATTTTTATATGTATGAGCTACCCAGCGTATAATATGTTTAAAAAATCTAAAAATTAATGGCAAAGTTATTAAGTTTTGATTACATTTGCTTATTATATTATTAACAATGAAATAATGTTCAAGGAAAGTGCAATTTGGTTTTAATTAGTCTAAATAAGTTATTAAAAATTAAAATATCAGTGACATCCAATAATTTAATTATACACATATGAATTGATGAAACAAATAAAATTGTTGACAGTTACATGGTGTATTTATTTATCATATTTAACTAATACAAGGAAAACAGTTCTGAAATTAATATAAATGTGATTTTATCATTTTTCAATTCACCAATTGACCCTATTTAATTGTATTAAAAAACAAACAACTACAGTTCCACAACCATGCCCAGGTCTACTCAATCTGCAATAAGGTTTTTATTGTGTAATTAATTAAGTCTATTATATTCTATAGCTACACAATGCAATTTATTTTAAAACTTTCAATTTGCCTAAAAAGTTTCTGAATGTACCTAATTGGATGTAGAATAATACATGTACTCAGGCCTTTTTGTAGGTATTTTGGGAATAGGTACCTGACCCAATAATAATTAAACAAAATTAAGTCATGAGATCCCTCAATTTGGGAAAACTATAAGCAAAAATGGTATTCTGGGAATAATGTGCACATTTTAAATGATAAAAGTGTTTTAGCTTTTTTTATTTTAAAAAAGCACCAGATTAAATAAAACATCGTCTGTGTGTCTTAGTTTTGTGTGCTTGAAGTTCTAAAAGTAAATAAAACAGTTTCTTCTATCAGTCTTCACAGAACAAATTTTACAACCAAATACCTCTTTCGGGCTTTAGTATACCAGTAGGTGTATATCATTGCAGACTAATCTAGGTTATTCTATTTATTTTCATTTTACTTCATCCATTAAAATTTTAATGAATATCAGGCGTCATCTGTGTTTTAAAGCTCCCTGGGTTAAAAAGAGAATGTATTTAAGAAGATAATTGCTATTGACATTACATTGTATTTCAACTGTATTTTGAAGATTAGGGACATTTTACTTACCGGTGTAATTTGAAATTATATTTTGATTTGGGAATGGGTCAGATATTAAGTCCAACAGGAGCTTCAGAAAAAATATTCTTGGTCAGGATAGAGATCTTTTAAGCATGTCCATCACAATACAAATTTGAGCACTCTTCACAGAACACGTTTTACAACCAAATACCTCTTTCGGGCTTTAGTATACCAGTAGGTGTATATCTTTGCAGACTAATCTAGGTTATTTGAATTATTTTAATCTTAATTAATCCATAATTTTTTAATGAATATCAGGCGTCATCTGTGTTTTAAAGCTCCCTGGGTTAAATAGAGAATGTATTTAAGAAGATAATTGCTGTTGACATTACATTGTATTTCAACTGTATTTTGAAGATTGGGAAATTTTACTTACCGGGGTAATTGGAAATCATATTTTGATTTGGGAATGGGTCAGATAATAAGTCCAACAGGAGCTTCAGAAAAAATATTCTTGGTCAGGATAGAAATCTTTTATGCATGTCCATCACAAAACAAATTCGAGCACAAACTGTTCTATTCTTAACAATAGAGTTTCTTCACTATTTAAAAAGTTTCTTATTGATGTATGTTAACTCTTTGTTTTGTATGAGCATTAAATTATGTCCATGGATTTCATGATATTTGTACTTCTTTTTAATTTGACCATCATTGTGAACCTTTGAAATATTTGTCGGTATTTTAAATCATAAAATATTATTTATTCTGAATACTTGCCATTTGTTCGTTAAACATTGATGTTAACATATATTTTTTATGTTGGGTCGTGCAAGAATATAGAAGTTGGCCCTCTTTTTGAAGACATACAATTTATACAATATAAGGATTAGTTCACAAAACAAAATGAAATCATGTAGCAGCAATAATGCTCAAACATGTTAATATATGCTACTTATAATTGTGCCATAAAATGGTTGTACAGTTTATTTTGTTTTCTAAATTTTGAGTAACTCTACACCATGCCAATTGAACATAAGATGAAAATGTTCATTTGCTTGATAGATCTTAGTTGTACATGTATTGTGTGACAACTTAAAGAAGAAGTGGATTCTGGTCAAGGTTTCATCAACTCCTCACCCTCACCACACCATGCCAATTATCATTAATCGGAAACAACTCTCATTACACACTTTGGGGGACAACATTATCAGCTACAAACACACACACACACTTAAGTGTTACTGTTGAGTTATTGACGTATTAAACTGAGTTGAATTAATATACTTTACACTTAACATGCTCTTTATGTTAAAACTGATAAGCAAAATAACTGCTGAATTAATTTCTGAAAAAGAGCGTGAAATGGATGGTGGAATTCAAAAGGCTGCATTAATAATAAGACATTTTAAGTGTATACAACCAAACAATTTCCTGTTTGTCATTAATTGAAGAATATGCTGGTATTAAATATAAAGAATTATGTACATGTGTATCAAATAAAACTTATATTGTAACAAAACCAGTAATGTTCATAATCATTTTTCTTCCTTGTAAATTTTAAACAATACATCATTAAATCAAATTTATATGTATGCCCCGCTTCAAAAAAGAGGGGGTTTATTGTTTTGCACACGTCGGTCTGTCCGTCGGTTTAATTGAACGTAAAGTTTTGCTCATGACGATGATATCTATGACATTAGATATATGACATATTACAGAAAGCTATGTTTAAAAGTATAATGATATTATTTTAGTTATTGAAATAGCTTTCAAATACTCAAAACTGGTGCAAAATTGCATACAACATTTAATTGTCTTATTTATCGCAAGTATCTAAGATATTAGGGCTTACACCTTTTGAAATTCCAAGTATTTGTGTTTATGCTATTTTCGATTCATTTAAAACTAAGGGCTTATTTGTTTGTATAATTTAAGAACAATTTTCAGTTTGTGCACTCCTGTAAAACATGATAATTGACCTCATTATAACACATATTAATCTTGGTCTACTACTGAGACTGACCATCCATCAACTATTATTTTCATTTGACATTCACGGAGTAAATTAGGCTAACTTCTTTGAAACCAATATTGTCAACGTAAGATTAATCTTCAACTTACATCGAGATACATTAACAGGGCTAGCACTGGCCCAAACTTTTTTTGAGCCAATCAGTTTTGGTTTTTCGGCACGCGAAAACTCGTTTTAAAATAATAATATATACTATCAACTTGTTTATATTTCTTTTAATGACAACAATGGCATTTTCAAATATCATAATATAACATGCAGTTTTCAATATAGAAATAATGATTATGGTACTTGTCAAAGTACACATTTATTTTATTAGTTATTTTATACATGTTATATTTAACAGTGGTGTCGATTGTCCCAAATTTTAAATCCTGAAAATTAGGCCGTGGGTCTTGGAACCGCAGCCGTAGGAACCCAACAGGAATAAAGGGTAGAGCCCTCCACCCACCCAGATCCTATACTAATTGTTCTTATTTTATAGTATTTCCAATAGCAATTTCGGGTGAATACAATTCGAAATATTATAAACCGTCTCACCGCATATGTATTCGTCATTCTATTTCTTCTATAAGGAGCTTCAAAAATAAATTATAATCGACGAAAAATAATGTATCCGAAAACGACAGTCCGAAAAAATGTACGCGTTTGACAATCGAAATAGAATGTGCACATCGTTTGATTGCAGAAAATAAAAACCAGTTACCTAGGACATACGCAATTAATATGCAATTTGGTTGACGTATTGCTTTACAATAGCATTGTTTGTGAGAAAAAAAAACAGCTTAATTATCACCTTTTAATTTCAAACGATAATCGGAAGAAAGGCGTAACATCATCGACATGGATCTAATTATTTAATTATCATTCTTTCGTTCAGATCGATAGTCGGTAGAAAGTGATCAGCTTAGAAATAATTCATGCATTGTTAAGCTTCTTTTTATTTGTTTATCTTGAAATACGATGTTTGCCATCAGCCGCTATTTTGATAATACAGTGGTACATATTACACAGAATACATTTTGACATCCATATTGCATAAATATGGTAAAAAAAACTTATTAAAGGCCAGTGATTAATTTTTTTCTCACTTCATATTTAATATTTCTTATATTAGTTTAATTTCCTGCAGTTAATTTCCACATTGGATGGCAGGTGGTAATTCAGTTTTCATAAAGATTCTCATTGACTATTATATTGGTCCAAACTGATGAAACATTTTGCATATAACTTTTTATATGTGAAAGGTACACATTAATAACAAAAGCGTGATGTCTAATAATATCTATCAAATATTTGCAATCTACAAATTATCATTATCAACCTATTATTAAAGACACATACTTTAAATAGAGAATAATAAGTTAGTGTTGATTATAGATCAGGTTTATCATGCGAGGCTTAGAAAACAAAAAGCACGAGCCTTGGCGAGTGCTTTTTCGTTTTCGTGCCGAGCATGATAAACATGATCTATAATCAACACTTACCTATTATTCTATTTATCCCACTTTTTTTCAGTAAACTTTTTTTATTTAAACAAAATTAGTTTTCATGAGTGTTTGTCGTACTTTGATAATGGCTGTAATGTAACCAAGTTCAGTGTATTACTCCGCGTTCCAAATATAACCGCTTATCATATAATCTTTTTTTTTAAATCAGAATATCGTTCTGTTACAAAGAGTCGAGCGTTAATAATTACAATTTTAATCATATTGAATTGCAAATCTTAAAGTTTAATAATATCAATATGACATTAAGTTGTTATATACACGGAACTACATTTGTTTACAACGTAGCCTAACACCACACACAATTCACTTTCGATATCAAACTATCAAGTCAATCACGAGGTGCACAATATTTGCTTCTTTGTTATAATATGTGGTAATATCGTGACGATTAACAAAGATTACTTGGAGTTAAGCTCATTATATACATTAACGAATGTGGAAAGTGGCACCAAAGAATTGTGAGGCAAAGTTGGTCGAACTAGAGAAAGACATTTGCTGGTGAAGTGACTGGGTGGGGCGAACATCAAGATCAACTTGTTCGACGGTAGACAGTGGTTGTCTAGGCTGCATTTCGGCCATAGTTTCGGTGTATGAAGGTGAACAAGAGGAATCTGTTGGATTGTTACATTTACTGGACTGAGCAAGAATGCTTGAACACTTTTGCGGGTACCAAACTTTTGCTGCTGTTCAACAGATATGTTGGAATAATTAGTTATGGACTGGACATTTTTGTGCCCTCTTATGGCCATGGTTTCAGTGAGTGGAATGTTTGCATTTCGAAGTTTTTGGACCAGGAATTTGCGAACTGAGTGGTTCGATGACAAACATTTGAGATTGTTTTTATTATTGATGCACTTGGCAAATACAGGTGACGAGGTTGGTGGGAAAAAGTAGTCCCGGTTCGGCAGTTGATGACGTCATTTCGTGCCATTGATTATAGCCTTGCCGTTGATTATAGATGAAATTAAATAAACGGGGCTTTAATCAACCGATTTCGCTGTAAAAGTGGGATAATATAATTTATAGACCATATAGGATACACGTTTTAAACCATCTTGCTTGTTGTTTAAAATATTCTGCAAAAAATGTTGTACTCGAGGGCGTGAGAAAAACTTAGTAGCAGTAGAAGTAGGAGTAAAATATTTATAAATGAAATGTGCAAGAGTATCCCATTATTAGATGCTTACTGACAATAATCAACAGTACTTACATGTAGAAAATTGATAATTATTGTATTAAAACGACCGTCATTCCCCTCAATAATGGGCATTCATTTTGCAGTTAAAATCGACAAATAAACATTAAAAACAAAACTGTGAATAAGTCATATTTTCCTTCCAGGATGTCATACGGGTTAGTCCTATTTGACTGTGATGGAACAACGGCCGTTATTCTAAGGCGTCAACAAAAAGAAGATGCGACTGTGGGACAGCAATTTCATCTGAAAGCAGCCGGGAACCACCTTTGTGAAATCTTACATCTTGCAGGTAGGTTCTCAGTTTCTGCTTAATTGTAATTTATTCAGGAGTGCAGTGAAAGAATTTACAAATAGTGATGCATACTTCCATTAAGGCATTTATTCCGATGATTCAATATGTTCTATATTTGATGGTAGTGTTCGTTCTGTTTAGCGGAAATTAATTTTGAAAATTAAAAAAACAGGCGAACGGGACTCAGTTTTAATAATGTATTTGTTTGTTTTGTGGTGTTGTTCACAGAATTTGAATTAAGTCTTGGAAACAAATTACTAGTTTCCTTAAGAATTAGGAAAAAAATCAACTAAGTATAAATTTAATATTAAAACATCATCTGAAAGGGTTGGCAATTTTCAATAAACAAACTTCTGCCTTGCTGATAGATTCATAAAACCATAAATGTGAAGATAATTGATATTTATCCATGTTTTTATGTTCATTACTCTTAACATTATCACATTAATCACCAATTATCATTTAAAGCATGGCGTAAACAAAAATCATGTTATTTTAGACACAAAGGATGAACTAGACCAATGGGAGCGAGTGTGGTCAACAACATCAAGAAGCAAGCTGATTGACCAAAAGAGGGACAGGGGTGAAACAAGTGGATTTCTTGACCAGCAGGTACATTGTGTTATCATTTGTATTACAATGCAGCTATTGGTCAGAACAATGATATTTGTGTGTATGTTTTATGCATCAACATTAACCAAAAATGGTGATAGAGCAATAGAAAAACCCCTGCCATATGTGTTTCCTGCGTCCTTGTCCAAAATTTCGAATGTCCACAACTTATTTACTGAAACGTCATAAGCTGAAAGATATCATTGAGTGGAAGTTCAAAGCAAATGCGTATTTTGTAGTTTTTTTAAATCAGATTTATATGGATGTCAGAGTCAGTTTAGAGTTGTACCCTTGATACATTCGGCAGTGGATTTTCATTCATTGCATTTGCTTGTTATCATCTTGACATCCACATAATTGGTTTTAACCGAACCGTTCTAAAAAATTAACGTCGCTTTGGGATCAGAACAATGGTTAATCGAAAAGCCGTGTACTTACAACTTTGCATATCAAATAGTGTGTAAAATTGCTTTTTAAATTTCTGCATGAATATTGGTCAGTGCCAGTTTAATATTGACATGCGACATGTACATGTGTGTGTCAAATATGTGAACCGCCCATTTTGGGAGACATAACGTGTCTATGATCGCCTTTCGTTATACATTATGTTCGGTTGTTTTTGTTCCAGAGACTTCAACCGTTTGTTCTGTTGGACCCAGTAACTGTTACCGACTCAGCTCTTCCCAAAACCTCTGGAAAACGCAAGAAGTCATATCCAATGCAACAAAACAGAAAACGAAAGGTATGTACATGTTTGTTTCTCTAAATATCTGGCCTTTTTACTCCATTGCCTTTGTAGGGATATTGTTTTGCCATTATCCATTTAACGGCCATCTGTCTTCTCAATAACTATATTGCGGAGATGCACGCATACACTTATTGGGTTCGAGCTGGTAACTCCAGTTATGTATATTGATTAAAATTAATGATTTATTTTTTTTATTTTTTCCATGTCTGGAGCTGTTTCTAATTAACTATTGCATGGAACTAATAAGAAATGTTAAATTTATTAAACTGCGAAGATGCAAGTGTAAACTTTGTTCAATAGCCTTGGTTACTCCAGAGTTATGTCCTTTTTGTATTGCCATTTTTTGCTGCGTTTCCTGGAAGTTCATGTAATATAAAATAAGTATGAATCATGTGTAGTGCACACTCAAATTATGTTTGGGCAGCCTTGGTTGCTTTAGAGTTATGCCTCCTTAATTGAAATGCACTGAAATATGTTCGTTCATAGCTGTTTCTGTTGCATGGAATTTCATGAAACAATTAATAAATATGTATCATCATACTATGTTGTGCACGCACAATCATGTAAGGATCAACTTGGTATTTCAAGGGTTATACCCCCTTAATCATTTGAAATTGAGTAATTTTCTGACATGAAATTAAAAATAAGTATTGTATACAATTTAACATAAATGATTGATATCATTTTACCCACACACACGAAGTTTAGGGGGGTATATAGGAGTGAGCTTGTCTGTCGGTCTGTCTGTCGGTCGGTCCGTATTCAGTGTCCGCTCTCTAATTCAAGTAGTTTTCATCCGATCTTCACCAAACTTGGTCAGATGTTGTATCTATATGATTTCTAGGTCAAGTTTGAATATGGGTCATGTCGGGTTAAAAACTGGGTCACGTGGTCACTTAGTTATTAACATTGAGCTTGGTATCCGCTTACTAATTCAAGTAGTTTTCATCACAGCTTCACCGAACTTGGTCAGAAGTTGTATCTAGATGATGTGTAGGTCAAGTTTGAACATGGGCCATGCTGGGTCACAAACTAGGTCACTTAGTGCGTTTTAAACATTGAGCATGGTATCCGCTTTGTTTTAAGACAACATGCAAAATATTCTATGTCAATGCGGAATGTGGGGGTATTCGTCACGTCTGTGACAAAGCTCTAGTTTTGTGTTGGTTAACTGTTTGTTGGGATCAGTTTTATTGATTGAAATTTTTTCTGTTTGTGCTGTGCTGAATTGAATGTAATAAATTACAAATTAAATGTGTATTATCATATTCAGGAATTTGATATAAATCATTTTCATTTTATATGTTTAAATGTTTCTTATAGAATGAAAAAATCCCGAACCCAAGATCCAAGAAAGTGACCCCTAAGCCAAAAGGTGCATCGACTCCAAAGTCAACTCTAAAATGGGCATCACATCCACATAATGCCTCAACTCCAAAAGAGGCGACAATATTATTGTTAAGTGCAAGCATATGGTAAAGTGTGTGTGTTTGGGGGGGGGGGGTGGCATCAGATATAAGATATTAAAGATTAATATTCACTTTTATGTTAACCTTTAGGTGAACATGAGCACACGGTTATTGATGTCAGTATGTCTAGTTTTATACTAATTGTTCGGAAAAGAAATCAATCTCAAAATGTTGCATACCATTACGTATTGACTAATAATTTATCCTTGTTTTGTCTTATACTGTTTTTCGAGGTAGAATGTTCCTAAGAATATGGACTTTAAGATTTATATGCACAATGTTGCAAACGTTGGTCTCAACCAGACTGTTATATGTTCTCCATAGCTATAAAGTAAAAAATTGTCCTAAACCACAAGGGCTAGAGAATAAATATTGTGCATGAAACATTGTCTGGTGAACTGTTACCAAGATTGTACATGTTATGTCTTTGTTGTCAAAATTAGCCCTGCCCATTTGTTTTTTCTTTTATATATACATTTCAAGTTCAAGGCCTGGAGAATAAATATTTTTGCAAGGATAATTAGGGCACATTTCCTTATGGTTTTGCTGTCCATATTCTCATGAAAAAATATACTAGTAGTGTTAGATTTTAATTTTAGATTGGTTAAAATAAAGGTTATTGGCCAAGGACCGTCAGGGGCAATATTTTAACTTATAAAAATGCAAGTTGTTAAACAGTGTAAATCAAAGCTTAAGATATACAAGTTTGTTTTCAGGGCTCCAATGGGAGGCAGTTGAACGTCCTGAGTCAAACAGACGTCTACAATGGCCCATGAGCTAAACCAAACAGAGCTCCTGTTCATGTGGCTGACTTGAGCCAGGACCAACAAGATCTTTTGGCAAGTCATATTTATAGCCAACAAGAAAACAAAGAAACGATGACTGAGCCAGCATTGACTTTTTCGTACAGCAGAAGAGGTTGCAGGATATGTTTGTATCAATCATGAAGGTAAAAAACTGGATGTTTTTGAAAGGAAACTTGACTCATTTGAGAGTGTAATACGCAGTGTTGAGACACAGCTACGTATATTGGTGTCCCGTGATGTTGCTTTTCTTGAGGCTGCTCCTATTGTTGATGTAGATGGTCCTGATGCGTTTGATGCCAATCATGGTTCTGTCAGTTCTTTGTCTTTTTGTGACGTACATGATATTGCTGTTGTGTCTGTGAGTGATACTGTTGGTCATGATGTGTCTTTTGGGCATGACAGTATCTCTTTGTCTGGTGGCAATGATGTTAGTAATGATATACTGACTGTAGCTGGGTGTGAAACTAGTTGTAGAGCAAATCAAGATGCATCTATTGAGTGCAGTCTTGTAGGTCACGAAAGCATGTCTAAGGCAGGTGGGGTTGAAGGTCATAGTAGCTTTTCTGTAGAAGGTGGGGTTGCATGTCGTGATAGTTTGTCTCTTCTAGCAGGTGGGTTTGCAAGTCGTGATGGTTTGTCCATAGCAGGTTGGGTTGTAGATCGTTATAGTTTTCTGTAGAAGGTGGGGTAGCTAGTCGTGATAGATTGTCTGTAGAAGGTGCGGTTGAAGGTCGAGATGGTATGTCCATAGAAGGTGGTGTTGTTGTTCGAGATTGTATGTCCATAGAAGGTGGTGTTGTAGGTACAGGTGTTTTTTTCTGTAGGGGGTTGGTGTTGTAGGTCGCGATGGTATGTCCATAGAAGGTGTTGTTGTAGATACAGGTGGTTATTTTGTATGATGTGATGTTGTAGGTAGAAATGGTTTATCTGCAGAAGGTGCGTGTGTAGGTAGAAATGGTTTGTCTGCCGAAGGTACAGTGGTAGGTAGAAATGGTTTGTCTGCAGGAAGTGGAGTTGTAGGTAGAAATGGTTTGTCTGCAGGAGGTGGAGTTGTAGGAAGAGATGGTTTGTCTGCAGGAAGTGTGGTTGTAGGTAGAGATGGTTTATCTGCAGAAGGTGCAGTTGTAGGTAGAAATGTTTTTTCTGCAGAAGGTGCAGTTGTAGGTAGAAATGGTTTGTCTGCAGGAAGTGGAGTTGTAGGTAGAAATGGTTTGTCTGCAGGAGGTGGAGTTGTAGGTGAAAATTTTATGTCTTTAGGAGGTGGTGTGGTGGGTCAGGATTTAGCTGTAGGCCATGTCATGGAAGGTCAAGATGATTTTTTTGTTGGAGGTGGTGCAGTTTGTTTGGATGTTAATTCTGTTGGAAATTGTGAGATTAATGATGATATTCGATGGGGCGTCAGGTCAGAAAGCGGATTAGCTGATCTTGATGTTGTAAGTAATAGTCGTCTCGTTGATAATGTAAGTGATAGGATTTCCCAGCATGTTGGATATGGTGAAAGGGATAGGGAATTAAACAGTGCATTTATTTTGTATGATGATGATACGGATAATGATTTGGGTGGTGATAGGGTTGTATCTGATTCTAATAGGGTCCCTTTGAGGTCAAGATTCGAGCAAATTCCAGTGGAAATAAGGTCATATCATGACATGCAGTCTGTTTAAAAAATGCTCCAGTTATGCATCATCCTGAAATTTCGGATAGTTTGATTTCTCAACATGACGGGAATGTATCACGATTTGTGTGGGACTTAGCTAATTTTTTTTATTAAATGGACGAAATGATTGATAGCTCATTTAATGGAAAAGGTACACGAAAAGCATTGTCGCCAAGGAGAAAATTGCTGATACTAAATGGAGCACAACAGGCGTTTCCTGGAGTTGGAAAATGCATCAGGTATATTGCCGCAGCTATCAACAGTGGATTAAACAATAAAATAAGTTATCAGAAAAAGAAGTAAGGAAGAAACTATGGCAACTCATTATGAGTTTATATAATGAATAGTGCGATTCAATGAGAATCTAACTATTCTTAAACAATATGCGTGGTTGTTAAAATTTATTTGTACCAGTGCAATAGCTGTGTTTATCAGTTCTGTGAACGAATTAAGCATTCCATCATTCCATGTAAGTCTAACACACCAAATGTTTTTGTAAAATTCTGCAAACAAACTGTTTGAACCGGGACTTTCATTGTTAACTCTTTCAATGTGTTTCAACACTCGTATTCGGTCAGCAATCCGTCACATTTGTTTTTTCATTTTCTGTGACTCTTTTTATATTTAAATTAAAGAAATGTGAATTATTAAGAGTATTTGGTCATTATCTTTTTTTCTTGCTATAAAAGCTTAAGTAAAATTGTCTTTGTACGTTTATTTTAGGCTTTATGTATGTTACTTCTATGTTATGTATTGATAACTGTTGGTTTTACTTTGGTATTTTGTCTTTTTTTAAGATTTCCAAAGTATTCGGTATTTGTTCCATGTGTATAGCTCTTGCTCTTACTAACATACCATTTATTTTCTCATCTATACTTTTTATAATATAATATATATGGTATACTTACTTGGTACCATGTTAATGTTCGTGTGTCGTAAATAGATGCATTTGCGAGAAATAAAAAAAAAACACTAGCATTTTGTATCTACAAACATTTATGTTACCAGAAGACCTGTAGAATTGAAAGTTTTGATAGTGCTATAAGGAACTCTGATTAATAATGGGTTAACTTTATTGATGAGTATTTATGGGGCTTTAATTTCATTTTGATACTCTTCATTTAAAAGATTGTTAAGTTTAAAGTAACCAGGTCCTTTGTGTTGTATTATAGTAATTGATTATTTCAATCAAATAATGGTCTGTCTTGTATCCTGTTTTTATGTTTGTTTTATTAATTTATTATAGATCTAGACCAAAGTTAGATCTAGACCGAAGTTAAGTCAAATTACACTGAAACCTTTGTGGCATGTAAGTGCAATGCTAAAAAACATACATATGCATATAAACCTTTTACCAGTTGTTCTCTTATGTCTATGTTGTGCATGCGATATTATGCTTCATTTGTTTGTAATTGATGGATACTACACCAGATAAATAAATATGCAATATGCTCAGATAACTTGTCTTTTATGATATATAGTAAAAAGAACCGATCACGTTAATCGACATGTTTAGGAAATTATACTTTTCTGTATCTTGTGAGGCATAATTATCTTCTACTAAAAAGTTATTTCATCGGTGGTTTTCGAAAAGGCATTCTAAACTATGAACTAAATGCAGCATTTGTTTAAATTTTCCACTGACAATGAGGGATAGTTCACACTAAGATGTTAAAGCCACTCACCTTGAAATGACGTACACATTAATCAAAACATAAAGATGCAATTTGAAAGTTTGCAAAAATGCTATTAAATCTATAGCCTAGTTAGCAAGTTTTTTTTTATATATCTTAGAACCGAAAGTAGGATTTCTATAAATATGCATACATTTCAGCAAAGGCGATTATTTTTAAGTTTAAGCGCAAATAAGACGGATATCTACCACCACATATTCCAATTTAGATTGATAAAATTAATGTTTAGCCTCGTAACCAAGATTTTTTTTATTTTTTATACGGTAACGCATTAACAACCGAAAGTAAGATTTCTAGATATATACGTCCATGTCGACAAACGCGATTATTTTTAAGTTTTAAAGCGTACAATAGACGGATTTCTACCTTGTAAACACCAAATATATTCTAATTGGCATAGATAAAATGTTTCTTATTTATACTTTAATTTACTATTCCAAGTTTTACATTTCAAGGTGTGTGGCTTTAATGGATTGTGCAATTAAAGGTGTGTCAAGTCTCTATGTTTGTCAATCAGCAATGTAAATAAGAAATAACTTGCAGCACAGAAAGACAACGAATTTAAGATTAATATTGAGGCCTGAATGTTGAATATTGCACATGTTGGTCGGTCGGTCCGTCCACCAAATGGTATCAAGATGATAACTCAAGAACGCTTAGGCCCAGGATCATGAAACTTCATATGTACATTGATCATGGCTGGCAGATGACCCCTATTGATTTTGAGGTCACTAGGTCAAGGGCATGTTCTGGGGGCATATGTCTCCAATAGCGGAACACTTTTTAAGAAGGGCTATATAAACAGCTTATCATTCTCAATTAACACCATTTGTTATTTGATTTGAATGAAAACAAAGGCATAAGAAATATTTGCTTTCAATTACAAATGTTTTTATTCAAATTTGTAACAAATTTACTATAATTTTTTAAACACAAAGTCATATGAACAGTATTTGCCATGGGTTTCATGCATTATTATTTGTTTATCAATTATTTATATATTTTTATTCATTAAAATGGAAAAAATAAATGTGTAACATGTATTTTGCAAAAGAAAAAAAACAACCTGAATATTTGTTAATTTTTAAATCTTTTTCACGCTAGTTTAAGTCTGGCGTTCGTTCATTCCAACAAAATGTTGATAAAATCTCAGTAAATAGTGTAATCATACTTTAAGTTTCATCATTCTCAAAACAGTCTTCCCTGACAGACAAACTCTGGTAGAAATAACAAGTTTCAATATTTACAAGGCTATATTAAAGCTAACCTAAATGTCAGTAAACTATTCAGTACAACATCGGTCACAGATACACTGTATATGCATTGTGTTGGGGTCCTTGATTTTTTAATGATCCACCTCACTAAAATCCTGATGGTCCACCGTCATTTAGAACAACATGTGGTAAGACTCTGTGAATATGGTCTATGTATTTTGCACAGTCTTTCGCTGTTAGGTTGTTCCAAAACTCTGTTATTCCATGGATACATTCTTTATAGGATTCAGGTCCGGACTCGATGCTGGTGCAGGCATTGTCTTCACTCTGTGATCATTCAACCACTGCATAGTTGATCGACTGGTGTTTTTGGCGTCATTATTCTTAAAAATAAACATTATATATATTTTATGAAGTCAACCATACCGTTTGCATACATGACTTATTCCGCACTTGGACAGGAAAGTTAGCCTAACAATACTCAGTTATACACGGAAAAAATGTTCTACTGTATCCCTAGGACTAATTGCTTTGGATATCGGGTGAAATAAAATCATTAGATACACATTTGACTCAAACACATTAAAAATTATTTATAACAAACGTATTGCCCTATGTATTCATATATTTGAGGTTAATGGGGCAAAAATGGAACTCCACAAACACCAGCAAACTTGACGAATTAATATTCTCCGCCAAATGAAAATATATCCTTTAGTTGCAATCAATTAAAGGGTACAACCCTGAACAAACCAAATCATCCTTACGAAACTTATGCAAGAACCACAGAAGAATGATGATACACATTTAATTGTAATCACATTAAATTCCATACAACAGCGCAGACAAACAACATTCTCAATTTTAATCAATTTAATGGTCATACAACTAGAGCTGAATCAACAAAACTTTCAAGTGTACCAACACAAAATGATACTAAAAAATATTATTAAATTTTATGTCATTTCATACAATAGTTATTCAGAAACAGCTCATGACAGAAAATACTGGAGCTTTGTCAAGACATAAACTCCCACACGCTGCACTGAAACATACTATTTTGAATGCCTTTTATTCACGAAACAAAAGAAGCTAAGCTATGTTTAAGAATTATTATGCCATTCTCATTTATGGCCATTTTGACTATTGAACACATGAATTCTTTTGCATGACACACCGTCCAATGACTGAAACAGAAATTAATGTACTGTGTCATTTTCAAATCTCACAATGAATGACATAGTTATGGCCCAGACAAGACAAGATCATTTATTACCGTTTTTGACCTTTGAACTCAAAGTGTGACCCTGATGATATCGATGTTAATCTTTTGCATTACACACTGTCCAATATTGTGAAAAAATGTACAGAGTATTTTAAAATCACATTGAATGACATATTTATGGCCCGGACAGGCTCATTTATGGCCATTTTTGATCTTAACTCAAAGTGTGACTTTGACTTGGAGATATCGATGCACTCCTTTCCCATGATGGTAAACAAATGTTAAAGTCATTTTACAAACTAAAAATAAATGACATAGAAATGTTCTGGACAAATTTTTGGTTTCAAACGCACTAAGTGACCCTGTGCCCTAGTTTTTGACCTGGCATGACCCATATGCAAACTTGACCTAGACATCATCTAGATACAATTTCTGACCAAGTTTGGTGAAGATCAGTTGAAGTTTTCTGGACAGATCGACCATCCAACAAAGTGACTCCTATTTAGTCCCCATTACCGATGACGATGGGTGTATTATTACTCAATTTCAATATGTTGTTAATATGATTTCACACTTTTTCTAAATTGAAAACAAGTCATAGTTGACTTAAGGAAATGGTCAGATATTTTATTCCTCCAAAACAGTATAAAAATCATGTGACGATGTCATTAAATACATCAATTATTATATATCTACAATATTTTTGCAGTACATACATATAATCCATATAATATAACAATGCAATTATGTTACATTAATAATTGATTATTGATGGGACCACTTTATACCTGATAAAGTCGAAATCCATTTTGGATATATTCTGTTGGCAAATGGCAAGAGACTTGATTTCAAGATTTGCTGGTATGAAACGGAGTGCATTATGCCAGTGAAAACACAACAGCGTGTTGGTCCCTGATAACTGATGCCTCCTCACATGTGAACCTGAAATTCAGCTTGGGACCATGAGCATGTTGGCTTTAAAAACTATGATGTATTGTGCAAAAGGTAAAGAGAAAGAAGTTAACTTATATCAAGTCGCTGTGTCATGACAAAGTTTCGAGCCTCACCATAAAATAATATACTATTGTTTCCTTCGACCTCAGCGTGACATTGACCTTTGTTATAAACACTCGACTCTTTGGCATGACACATTGTTTTATGATTGTGAACATTTATGGTAAGTTATTTGACATTCAGCTTGCTAACGACAGATTAATAAGCTGGACAAGAAAATAATACCCTTTTTTCAACCGACAAGTGTTTAACCTTGAGATTAAAGACAGTATATCATCTTGTTCATGACACATTGCCTTATTTTGGTTAATATCATGTTTGTCAAGTCATTTCAAATTAACCAATGAATGACAAAGTAACAAGCTGGACAATATAATAATCAATTTTTGAAATCACAATCATGACATTTGACATGGCCAAACAATTCTTCCGCATGACATGCCATCTCATGCTTGCGATCAAACCCATTTAAAATTTATGACAGAGTAACACTCCAGATAAACATTATCTGGATGGAAGACAAACCATAGGACGGACGCACATATACCAAAATACAATTGTTACCATAAATTGAATTCTGTTGAGTTCACCGCATTGAGCAAAACAGTTTGCAAATAAAGTAATAGCTAATCAAGTGAATTATAGATGATTTTCATACATCAAAATACCGAATATCTCATAAAAAGGAAATTTGTTTTTATTGAAGATATGATGTTGCAACAATTAGAGCTTAAAACGGCCACCGGAAAAACTTTGCGAAACCGAAATTTCGCAAACTTAAGTACCCTTTTTCTTAAAGATTTGCTACTTTGAGACATAGTATGCGATAAAAGTCTTATCGTTGATTAATAATTGGTTATTTTCACTCAAAAAACGCGTTTTCTTCACTATGAAATTTATAAGCAAAGTTGGAGTTCCCATGGGATTTTTGCATTTTCCCATGGAGTTTTCGATTTTCCCATGGGATTTTTTCTCCCATGGGATTTTTTTTCTCCCATAATTTGCAAATAGGAGAAAAATCCCATGGGATTTTGAACATTTTAAAAAACGTGTTTTATTTGCGTTTGCAAGTATTTTAACGTTATTTAAGGACTGTATATTGGTTTTATGCCAATTATATATATAAATATATTGTAATAAAAAAATCCCATTTTAAAATGGGAGAAAAAAATCCCATGGGTATTTTTTTCTTATTTTGAGAGATTTATTCATGGAACTTTCAGAAACATCATATTTTATGAAATGATGAACAACTACGATATTTTTATGCGTTTAGTCGTGTTTAAAAAAAAAAATCCCATGGGATTTTTCCCAATGGGATTTTTCAGTTTCGTAAGCCGAATAAGTTTCTTAATGAGAAAAACAACAATAAAGGAAATAATAATTATAATTTTGAATAATAAATTGAATAATATAAATAACATGAATATTTTTAAAATGAGTTACAATTAAAGGTTTATGCTAGTAGAACTTATCATTTCTTGTTTGAGCAAATGGTTGAGTCCAATTGGTGAGTATGCCAGCTTAGAACCAGTATAAATGCATCGCAGACAGACAACGCTGTCATACTGTACACACCGCTGAGTAACAATCTTTATTGCATTTCATTTTGCAACAGAAAATTAACTCCGTAGTATAATTGATCTTATATATGCCCTCTGCTTTTGAAAGCGTGCAACACATTAACATAACAATAAGTCCATGCCAAAAACTATGTGCAAATTCCATTCAAAGCTATATACACATTATAAAGGTCAGATGACCCGCGTCATGCGAAAATGGGTCTTATGTCATATGCGGCCAAAGTTGGTCCATCCTAGCTTGTCCAACCGCGCAGTCTGGTCAGGTTCTACGCTGACTGATATATAAAGTCAAGCCATGATTCGTGGTCTCATATCCAAACTCGGTAGCTCCTGTGCGAAACTTTCACCGGAAACGACGGCACCGAGACGGGCGCTCGAACTTTGCGGATGCGCGTTATATGTTATATATAATAGCGCGATGTGTTTTTTCTTGCCTCAAATTAGTAAGCCCAATCAGCGTTTTATTGTGTTCTTTGCTTCTACTATTAACAAGAACTTCAACCGATACGAACATGAATTTTATTTTAATATGTTTATTTAATGCTCGGAAAACTCATTGTATATTTAGACTACTACTTATAAAACAAAGTCAGGTTTTCAACATCTGTTTTCGGCATATAAATTGTTATTCCAAACCAGATTTTACGCACTTTACTGTACAAAATACCGTTAGGGCCACCGTGGTTACTCATTAAAATCCAGAGGGCGAGAATGCGAGAACGCGAGAGTACGATGACGACAGTGCGACAATACGATGGCGACAATGCGTTCGTACGATTGCGAAAACGCGCTAGTACGATGACGACAATGCGACAGTGCGACAATACAATGGCGGCAGTGCGATAGTACGGGGGCGACAATGCGATAGTCATATCGTACTGTCGCCGTGGTATCATCGCAATGTCTCCATCGTTCTATCGCATTGTCGCCATCGTATTGTCGCACTGTCGCCATCGCATTTTCGAATTGCCGCCATCATACTATCGCGTTATCGCATTGGCACCATCGTACTATCGCACTGTCGGCTATCGCCATCGTATTGTCGCACTGTCGTCATCGTATTTTCGCACTGTCGTCATCGTATTATCGCACTATCGAACTGTAGTATTGTCGCCATCGTACTATCTCAATGTCGCCATCGTATTGTCGCACTGTCGTCATCGCACTGTCTGATTGTCGTCATCGTATTATCGCGTTCTCGCAATGTCGCCATCGTACTATCGCATTGTCGCCATCGTATTGTCACCCTGTCATCATCGTATTGTCACATTGTCGCCATCGTACTATCGCGTTCTCGCGTTCTCGCCCTCTGGATTTTAATGTGTAACCACGATGGCACTAACGGTATTCCGTAATACTGCTAAAGCACAGTATGATTAGGTCACTCCCAATGCTCAAATCTCTATGTCTATTTTAGTAACAACACATGTCTATGGAAGGATATTTAGGTAAAAGTTACATCATTCGTGGTGAATATTTACATTATGACTGATGCTTATTCTAATTTGCTTTATGCCAATTCCAACATGCTTGTTGTCTATTCGTTTATACTTGATGATTGCTGTAACATTACATCATTCATGATGAATATTTACATTATGCGTGATGTTTATTCTAACATGCTTCATGACAGTTCCAACATGCTTGTTCTCTATCGGTTATACTTGATGATTGTTTCAACATGCTTGGTGACTATCCAATGTTTGTGTGTTCATTATTCCTGAAACCAGTCATAATCGGTTTTGCCACTAAGCGTCATTAACAACGGCAGTTAGCAACAGGCAGTAAGCAGAATGCAAGTTACTAAATTATGACAACAGGTGGCGCGCGTTTATTTTTCCGTATGTTGAATAAATTACTTTTCGAAAAAAAAAGCGAAAATATCCGAATCATTTTGACTAGTAAACTGAATAAGCTGAATTAGTTCCCTTCGTTATATAATCTCCATTAAACTAAATGCGTTCATTATTGCCATGAAGACCAGTAGGTTTACACAATGAATTGACTGCCGTGAATGTTTTTGATATTTGTAAGATGCAATTGGCACTCAAGAAATTATACATGTATTTTATTCAGGACATAACGGGGCTGATGTGTTGGAATTGTGGCCCTTCCCTAGTCCAAATAATTACAGTAGACGTAATCTACCGATGTGCATTGCATATCGACCTCATATTTATAAAGTAGCCCAAACCCCCATTGCCACAGACCTGTGCGTGAAACTTTCAGATTTCTCTAGTCTGTTTACCATGCTATAATTACAATTTCTATAAACACATATTTATCATTTTATGACTATATAATGTCTGTGGTATAAAGAGAAACCTGAAAGTTACAAGTACTCGTGTCTAGTACTGTACAACTATTGTACTCCTCGTTGAGAAAACAACTACTTCATCTACATGTATTAAAATATCATAAAACATAATTTTCAATCAAGTTGGAAAAAATCAATAAACAAATGTCATATAAACAGGTTTGTCATGAACGTTGACGTCGCTCTTGGTTACCAGAAAAATTCCCACGCACGGATTTCAACCGTCATTGTTTACAATCAATTAAGTGCATAAGTACTTGAATTTGTATAGTTTTTTTTAAAAGTGTCCAGCTACAGGTGGTTAGCGTGTGGCTATAATACTAATTAGTGAAAACATATTTTGGAATGATAAGTAATCATATTATAACGAAAAATCAACTTTTCTTAAAAAAATAAGTTAAATATATATTCAACAAGGTGTCCAACTCGAAATCATCCGAAAACGGGATGCATCGTTTTAAACAGCCATAACTTCATCAATTTTGCAGCGATTTTCACGATCTTGGTCTTATTCAACGCAGAAATAAATTTCCTTTCTGGAAATGTATATGTCTTGCAATATTTTTACAAATACTGGGTCAACTTTTAAGAAATAACACGATACACAACTCGCGTGACCCAGCTGTGATCGATCAGACAGTATTCATGACTGAAATCTTCACGGGGAAAAGGGCATTTTCCCTGCAAAGTTCACGAACCTCGATACCATAATTCAATAAAACGTATGAAAAAAACATTCTTACCGTGCTTGCCGTAGCATTATGCATCAAAACTAACTGTCCAGCGCATTTTCAAACCTTTGTTTACATACATTTCAACCAACTGACATTTTAAACACAAGAGTGATTTCATTGCTCCAATGCGGAGTTGTGTCTTTACAACTGGAGATTTCATTCATAAATACGGTCTGATCGATCACAACTGGGTCAAGCGAATTATGTATAGCTTTATTTCTTAACATTTGACCCAGCATGTGTAGAAATATAACAATATATATACATTTCCTAAAAGGAAATTCATTTCTGCGTTGAATAAGACCGGGTCATGAAAATCGCTGCAAAATTAATTTAGTAATGGCTGCTCAAAACGATGCACCCCGTTTTCGGATGATTTCGAGTTGGATACCTTGTTATATATAAAACGATAGTGATTTTTTTTTCTAGAAAATTTGATTTTTCGTTTTAATATGATTATTTATCATTCAAAAAGATGTTTTCACTAATTATTATCATAGCCACACGCTAACCACCTGTGTGTCCAGCACGTGTGCCGGGAGAACAGGGCTTAATGTATTTTTTGTTAAACTCTATAATATTTATATCCAATCTGTATGAAAAAATGTCGGTGAACATTATTCCGGTGTTAATTTTTGAAAATATTGAGGCATTCGTTAATTATGGATCTAAAACGGAACATTAATCCGCAAAAAAACACCGGGCATATTGCATATTAGATCGTACACATGAAATTATTTCGAAAGAAAGCAATAAGAGTTTCAATTCTACATGAGTAAGTCTCGCTGTGCACGATTACGCTCTTACTGCTCGTATATATTAGACTCTTGGCAAATACCTAGTGTTTTATTTTGCTTAATCTAAATTGTGTCATGCATCTATATGTACTTAAAGCAGCATGACCAACAGCTCTTTCATATGTGAAAGAGATTGACACGAAATACCTACCCATCTATAATAAAGTTTATATGTGCACTTAAATAGTATAGTTTTATAGCATTTTATGTGGTGCAATATAAAAGTACTCTAGTAAATTTGAAATTATGTAATCGATTTCCTCTCAACATACATGCAAAGTTCCAGATAACTTTTTCAGCAAAATCTTGGTTTACACTCTATAATAATCCAGCCTTAAAGTCTATTATTAATTTTTTTTTCCGGTAAATATATAATTTTTGGCACATCCGCATTAAAGTTTATAGTCTAAGAAGAGCTCATGACAATTGCCGGATTACAGCAGACTTTTTGCGATAAAAGGACCAGATAATGGAAAACGTTCGGCTTTTCGACTGTTGTAAAGATGGTCTGTTATTCATAATAACGTTAAAGTGCTGTTGATTTCATAATTGTAATGAGGGCCTAGACGAGTGGGAACTCATTGATAAAATGTTTACATTATATGCATTGATATTGAGTTTTACGCATGATCACACATTTTGAATTCTTATTTTATTTTTCCAATGTGTAACCGTACGCACAGAATTTAAGTCTACATTTACTAAATTTAATTCAATTTTTTACGACTTTAAGCGTCTTATCTGGAGCTCTGCATACATGCATTAGTAGCATATATTGAAATATATCCATAGACTTTCTTTGGTTATTGAAGGTAAATTACTGTACAAAAATTATGGTTAGTCATTAACCAAAAAAAAGTTAAGTCTACAAACACGCGGTTAATTTCGGTTCAGTAGCAAATATCTTACAAAGGTGCGCAACTTCTCCTATAACATAAAATTTCCGTTATACGCCGTAAATTTCCGTAGTCCTCCGTAGCATTTCGGAATGACTGTCAATTGACATCATTGTATCATGCATGATAGTATGTTGCTTTGTGCATGGGTGAAACTCACATCTTACCATCGCGTTAATTTATTAAACGCATTAATATTTGATTCCATTATGCACTGCGCCTATTGCACAAGTCTCTCTGCACAAACCAACATACACATATGCAGCATGCAATTAACGATCAAGACTGTTGAGTCTGTACACATGCATGATACCATTAAGCAGAATGTAAATAGACATTGGACGTCAGGCAAGATGTAAGTGTCATCAAGCATGAAAAGGTGTCTACATACTAATTGAAAGTACCATCAAGAATCATGACACAGTCACAAAGAAGGATGTAATTTTTACCTAAATACCCTTCCATATTTGTCGGCACTGTGTGTTTGCTTAATTTCACTGAAGAACGTCTACTGGTAAATCTTACAAAAAAAGTGATAAATAAGACTGAGTAGCAATTTTTTCGGCGTTGCTGTTTAACGTCAAATTTGGCCTTTCAACGAACTTCTTAAAAGCCCATTGAATTTTAATGAAGAAGTTTCCCGCTTGTAGGTCCGAATGAATTAAATCAAATTTTGCAATTGGCAATTTGATAGTAATCCCCATAAAACATTGCACATAGCTTTCTGAAATAAACAGGCCACATTGAACGCATTCACGATATCCAACAGCTCTCTTTGCAAAGACCTATCTAGTGTTTCTTGGCCGTGTAAGAACTATAATTAGAACATCGTCACCTAAACATCTACTAATAGAAGAGCATATTTTGGGGAAACAAATTCAATAAGTGTATAAAACGTTCACGATCAATAATGTGTAGTTTGTTAAAGATATCACGGCAGTAAAAACATCGCACTTTAAAGAGACCACAATCTGGTACATTTGGTCAATTGTTGCGTCCGTGGCGGACAATACATTTTTAAAAAGAAAGCGTACAAAAAAGCAAACACAAAGTTCTTCGTAAGCTTGTTTTAATCTCAAAAACACATAATCGACAGTCATTCCAGTCAAATACAATACTAACAGTCAGCACTCTAGAGATCAAAATTGCGGATATAAATATTTAATGCAGGGATATCAAATGTATCAAGCTCGAATTCCGGAAAAAATAGCCGGTAGTCTGGGGCATTAGGTCCCTTACAGGGATAAAAGGTAAATCCCCGCCCGAGCCGTAGCTAATTGATTTATTGTAGTCTTTCTAGTTGCAATTTCTGGTGAGTACAATGCGGAATATTACGGATATTTGCAACATGTCGAAGATTTTCGGAAAGTAGCGAAGAGGTTTTCGTCAGTTAATATTCATGTCCGTGCCGGCCGCTAACTTATCAGAATCAATAAAAAAGAACCAGGAAAAATCGGTACCGATCGCAAATTTCCGGAATTCCGATAAAGCTTCAACATTATTTGTTCTCAAATGATCGCGTACTCGAACGAATCTGTCCCCACGCCTCCAACTCCCTTTAAATCTCATCGGACGTACATTGATCTCAAAATCTATCCTTGACGACTCAAATCATATTTCCTGAATAGTTTGGCCTATTGACGTCCCTGTAATTATAACAATGGTCTTTTGGATAAACAACGCTAAGTTGTTGCAATATAATAACCGTTTAAAATAGTAACCGGTTTTCATTTAATAAAATGATTAAGTCATATTCGAGATTTCAGCGATTGCCAATAGTTTGCTTTTGTTTCTCATAAGCATATGGTGCTTGGTATCTGCTATTGACTCCTATGTAGATTGCAAATATTACATAACCCTTACAGCGGCCGAGCGCAGATATCTGCACTTGGCCGCTAAAAAGAAAAATCTTTGCGCATTAATTTAATTCAAATCTCATTATCATAATCAAAATCATCATCATCGTCGTCGTCGTCACTACTACCACCACCATCATCATCATCATCATCATCTTCTTTTTCTTCTTCCTCCTCCTACTCATCATCATCATTAACAACAACAGCAACACCAACTTAACATCATCATCAAACAACAATAAACATCGGTAGCATACAATGTGCTTCATCAACCATACATAATTATATGCGTTAAAACACCATAATAGAACAGCATGAATGAAGCTGTCTATTACTCTTTTATATTTCCTATACCAATATTTTTTTCGTTAATTGAAGGACTAGTTGAAATCTTCTATAAAAGCCCTCCCCCCCCAAATAAAAAAAATAATAAATAATAATAATAACCCTAGCAAACAACAATAAATATAGGTAAGTTAGTATACACTGTGCTTTAGCAACCATGCAAAATGAATGTTTATGACTTCGGACCGTTGTGATCAAATTTAAAAAAGCAAGATGGTATGTATGCGGCACACAACACATAGATAATTATAGTTTTATACCTTAAACGTAGTTCATCAAAATAAAGATAAGTTATTATCTATGTAATACTTAAATTAGGTTTATAACGTATGCATATTTGTCTAAAACTTGTGAAATGTGATTCGTAAGCCGACGACAACATTATCATTCGGACCCTTCTCCCCACCTAACAATCGAGATTAAACACCTGTGGAGATCCCGTGTCAAGTCAAATAAAACATACTATTACTATCCAAATAAATATCTATCAAAAAATGTAAATTGATATACCTACTTAACTAAAACTAAACTTAAACGATTAGCAAGAAAAATATATAAAGAAGAAGCAGGCAAAGTAGACAAATTAATTGTAACATATGTTTTCTCAGTCTCCCACTGTTGAACAATATCAATAGTATTTATCGCCACCCCAAAAGGGATCTTTATCACACGTTTGGCTCAACTAATATATAATTGTGACAGGACAAACTGTCAACAAATACCTTGTTAATGTTTTATACATAACTACAATCAAAGGTTAACTTCCAAGGAAACTGCGGCATGTTAAAACTGTTGATTATGACAAAATGTTGTTTAGTACAAATCAGTACAATAGCGTCTGTTATGTGGCCTATACTAATCCAGTTAAATAAAACTTTAATCGCAGAAAAGTTTAGATTCTTTACACCTTTAAGAAAATATATATAACAGTTCTTTCCTGTTTTAACAAAATGATACATTTAAAAATAAATTATGAAGCATCGCTAGCAATAGTAGAAAGAGAAGTAGAAGGAGAATTATTATCATTAGTAGCAGTAGCAGCAGCAGCAGCAGTAGCAGCAGCAGCAGCAGCAGTAGCAGTAGCAGAATCAGTAGCAGTAGCAGTAGCAGTAGCAGTAGCAGTAGCAGTAGCAGTAGAAGTAGCAGTAGAAGTAGCAGTAGCAGTAGCCGTATCAGTAGCCGTATCAGTAGCAGTAACAGTAGCAGTAGCAACAGCAGCAGAAGCAGCAGCAGTAGCAGTAGCACTAGCAGTAGCAGCAGCAGCAGCGGCAGTTGCAACGGCAGTGGCAGTGGCAGTAGCAGTGGCAGTAGCAGTAGCAGTGACAGTAGCAGTAGAAGTAGCAGTAGCAGCAGCAGCACTGGCAGCGGCAGTGGCAGCGGCAGTGGCAGTGGCAGCGGCAGCGGCAGTGGCAGCGGCAGTGGCAGCGGCAGTGGCAGCGGCAGTGGCAGTGGCAGCGGCAGCGGCAGCAGTAGCAGTAAGAGTAGCCGAAGCAGTAGTAGTAGCGGCTTTTTGCTTTTTTGTTTTAGAAGTGTTTGTCGTATAAGAAGAACGTAAGGAAGACAAATTAATTGTAACATGTGTTATCTTAGTCTCCGTTGTTGTAGTATTTGTTGTATCTACACAGCCATTTTTCAGTCACCTGAGAGACATGTTTTTATAAGAGATTTAATTGTGGACCAATACATCGTGTATTAATATCAGTGTACCCACTGGGACACCACATGGGGCGAGGATTAACAGATAAACTAGGCCTTCAATTAATTATGCGCCTAGAGGCAAACAATACTATAACTTACTGATAATTTTAGGATTGGGATGTGTTTGTATCTTATTTGAAATTAGCTAGCTTAATTCAAAAACTAATTATAGCCTCAATATTATCACAAGAACATCATCACATATTCATTGTGCAATATATAATCATATCACCATCACAATATGCCAGAGCGTTAGTATTTATTGTGCATACATATCCTACAGCAACATTTACAAAACTTATTACAAACCAACCACTCAAGCTTTAATTAAGATTGATTTCAATTTATATTATGACATACATTAAAGATCACTGTCAATTAATTAAAAAATAGCTTGATGCTTCGTACTCAGCGATTTAAATAAAAGAAACGTTGTGTACACATTAATTGGGGTTAATAAAAAAAGTCTGCAATTATAATAATCAAATTTAAATAATACTAGATTTAGTTTCAAATTGTCGCTCAAAAAATGTATCAGTTATATCAGTTACTAGGGAATCGATTTGTTTAATCTCCGCAATTCAATAATAATTATGGTGTTTGTATGACAAATTAATAGCTATTCGTCATTGAATGTATGATACTCATAAAAATATTGAAACAATAACCACAACAACAACAACATATGTGATTATGTATATATCTTCTTCAGATACTCTGTGTCATACTTTCCAAATCATCCTCATAAGATTCATAATAATAAAATAAACACTATTGCAATCTTAGTAAAAACCAACTTAGCCGTTATGCTAATGATTTTATGTTCAGTATGCGTGTACATTTCAATATTATATATCAACAAGTGTTCACAAATACCTATGTTTAATAAATATTAAAAACATGAGAACCAATGAAGGTATTGCATTTTAATAGACTAGTTTTACCGTGTGTGTACATTCATATAAAATCTTTTGAGATAATGTCTTTAGGTTTTGCTATTTCTAATCGATTTAAACACCATAAAACCACCGTATTTTCTCTTACATTCTAAATTTTCTTACATTTCCTTTTTAAGCCAAAATATTTATGTTTTCATGATTCTAAATTTTCGGACATACGGATTTTCGTACAGTCAGTTAAACAGCGCTATTTTATCAGATTTTGGCCCTGTTTTTGCTTATCTGATGACCCTTCGGTCATGCATTTTTACAACCGGATTAAAGTAATAAAACAGAATCATGCCTAAGGGCAATCGACCATTACATTTGCATACTTGGGTAAATTACCTTGTAAACCTCTAATAAGCAATGGTTCCTTCCAACAGCGTTTGAAATGATATCGTATTAAGAAAGCCAAACGTTTATTGTTTTTACTTTTGATATATTATTTCAGTTGATTGCAAAGCTGTTAAGTTGTATTTTTAAAGTAAAGAACGAAGGGAACAACACAATAAAATTATGTACACTGATGTATTATTTCTACTTCAATTAAATAATTGACAGACAAACATAACACACTTGTCTCTAAATATTTTTCGTATTTAAATTTTCCAACACGAAAAACAATATCTTTAAGTGAACGGAAACTTATAATTATTACGGCATATAGTAAAAGCAGAGTTGTCTGAACCATAAGTAAAATTAAATAATAAAAAATGACACAGCTTATTTTTCCCTCGAGTGTTAATGATAATATGGATAAACAATTAAAAATACATAAAGTCAATTGTGTTGATTACTCGTTATTGAAATAATGCAATGCCAATTATAAGACATCTGATTAAAAACAAAATGTATGGTGGAATACCTAATCTGGAAATACAAACTAATGATACTATTAATGCAACAACAACAATCACATCTTTTCAAGCGCAATCAGAAAACTGCTACAGCTTTGTATTAACAAACATAAATATGTTTGTGCTTATAGATTTAGATAAACTTCAAATCTTTAAGCGTGCTATGAATTGATCACAAGGATTGTTTGGATAACAGAGTGTGTCTAGATATACCGGTACCCTTAAAAATATTTTTATGAATTGCAATGAAGCGTAGAAATTAAACAGGCCCTAATACTGACACCATTTTTATCGGAATGCGATTATAGTTTCAATAGCAACTCGTAACGCTTTTTGGATTGAATGTGTAATGAATACTTTTAGCGACAAATTGACTTGGTCAAATACTGCATCTTAAACGGATAAATAAAATTGAAACCATTTATTTTCAATATTATCAACATTATTATTTAGTTATTAATACATTAAGCAGCAAACTCTATTAATCAAAAAGATTTGATATAACATCCGAATTCACTGCAAAAATGAGCTGAGCGATAGGTTTTACGGTCGTTGAAATTGTTCATGATGAGAATGACGATGACGACGATGATGACGATGACGACGACGAGGAGGAGAACAACGACGATAACAATGACGATGATGATGATGATGATGATGACACTGATGATGATGATCACGACGATGACGACCATAACGATGTTGTTGGTGATAGTGACGATAATGCTGCTGCTGTTGCTGATGACGATGCTGCTGCTGATGATGCGGTGGAGGCGGAGGAGCAGGACGAGGACGAGGGCGACGACGACGACGACGATGATGATGATGATGATGATGACGATGATGATGACGATGATGATGACGACGATGATGATGATGATGATGATGATGATGATGATGATGATGATGATGATGATGATGATGATGATGATGATGATGATGATGATGATAATGATGATGATGATGATAATGATGAGATGATGATTATGTTGATGATGATGATGATGATAACGATGATGTTGATGAAAATAACGATACTGTAAGTAGTAAATTAACTCATTAATTGTTATTATAATACACAAGCACATGCTAATGGATCTGTATCCGCAAGGCGGTCAAATGAAAACTCACTTGGTATAAATATGAAAAATTGAATCAAAATATCATAATGCGGAGTGTTAAAATGTGTTCAAATCTAGCGAAATTGTTGCAGTACTTTTCTACCGAAACCAATGCTTAGCCCAGTTATTTTAAAAATAATTTCAAAATACCACGATACACGTCAATTGGCTAACAAATACATTTGTAAGTTTTACCTCACTCAAAAACAGTATTTATTGAAGACAGGGCGTCAACAATGTCCGAGTTTCTTCAACGTAGCTTAAGTACCTAAAGTACCTTTCCGTTTGATTTATCGCAGGATCCTGGGTCCGCACCCACAGTCTTTTAAAGTGTCTGCATTAAAAAAGATAATAATTGTTGTTTGTAATAATCTTTGACAGCTCATAAAAACATGTAAATCCTCAATTCGTAGAGTTTCAGTATGATTTCATTTATTTAAAAAATAAAGACGGTTAACATATTTTATACACACATATATTAGTAGCTATACGCCATATAACATAGGACATAATGTATATTATAAATCAAAGCGCTGAAGGCACTGAAGTTGTTCGCTGTTGTCGTCCTTGATTAGCTTGTTCGCATTGCATATGCTTATCATTGTGCACAGGCTAATCTTATTTGACGTGCATTAAGCCCCGTTTTCCATGAAAGCAGCCAATATGTGCATATTTTAATGATAAACACTAGACTGGCCAATGGCGTTTACAAGCTGGTATATACATTCACTGCTAGAGCAGAATCATTTGTCGTCTGCTGCAGACAGGCAGTGGTAATCGTTCCTAGCAGAGTGAGTTGTGGTTCTTGCCGTACTTAAGTCTTCTAAGCACCTACTAATTTGCATTTATTACCCATTCTCTTGAAACGCCGACTATTAAAGTGCGATAAACCGCCTTTAAGCACTTGGCACATTAACAAATAAGAACATTCCACACCTAACCGAGAACCGACGTCTTTAATCGCGAAACTATTACCAGAAATTGAATACCGCCAGAAACAACAATGAGCTCACTTCGATTAAATATAAATACACTATATTCATTGCGTCCTAAGCAATCAAACATATCAACCGAAATTACCAGCGAATACAGTATTATATATGACATCGGTCTTATATATCGCCTCAGACATGCGAGAGCGCCACGATGAGTGAAGAGTGTGTGTATGAGAATTTGTTTATAGGTCCTACTGGCCTCTTTACGAGATTTGTGTAGCCCGACCTGACTGATAATGAAATGGATGTAGTAACAGTTATACGAACACGATATATCCGTACCAATATCCATGTGAGCACATACTAATTATAATTAATTTTTTAATCGCCATTAGCTTGAAAATAAACGTAAATAGATACAACAAAGACCAATTCGGAGACTTTAAAATTTTTAAATTACCTCCCCTGCAATAGAAAATATATATGGAGACTCGCATTCTATGGAATATCAAAATCTCATTATATCTTTCTCCGAAATTTTTTCTGGTAAAAATCATCTTAAATTTAGCTGTATATTCGTATGTAATTAATTAAACAAGAGTTATAAAAAGGCATCGCAAAAAATATCGCGTTTTACTTGAATAAGTTACCTCCCTTAAGCCTATCGGAATATCAAAAATACGTATATAAACAAAACGCGTTCCTTGCATAAGTGATAATAAAGCGCGTGCCCGTGCCACTCGTCCTCCAAATACTTACTAAATATAGTACAACGTATCTACAATCATTGCGACTAACTCAAACCTCAGTAAATAAGTAACCAGGATAAATATACGTTTAGGTAATTAAGATATAAAACATACATATAAAAATTTACATGTTCCCTGTCTGCCGAACCCGATCCATGGACTATAGCCACAAGAGGTTCTTATGTACCTATGTAGCCGGATTTCGCCCTCAGAGCGCCCAACACCGACACAGATCACGCTACTCTCCGGTCAAACACAATACTACATAGGACTGCTGCCTTTGTCACCATATCATCAGAATCATTAACGTGCAAAATGGAAACTTTCAACTGTCCTTTCACTTCATACATAAGCCATTGCCGATCTTCAATGATCGCTTATTTCCGAGAGATGCATTTTATTTTTTTCAAACTTCGAATTTTGATATATGTTTAACTTATTCATTTAGATTACATTATTTTCACTATAAATATTGACTTTGATCCAATTATCATCTGAAAAATACGATTTCGCGATTTCTTCAAAGATCGAGCGAGCCTTTTTCGGCGTAAGCTGCATAAGCCAGCTTTTCACCCTGACTTGACCTTTGTAAGTGTCCAATAAAATTCAAATAAAATTTCCCGCGGCTAGGTACGAATGAATACACTTCATTTATTCCATTGGCTGATTTGAGTATACCACCAGAACATTGGAAACATATCCGCGTCTTTGTACCACTGTTTTACTGTTTGAAACAATTTTATCTCTAATGAAAAGGCTTAATAGATAGAACAGTTTTACACTCAATTCTCGACATCAATACAGTTTGTGCGTACACCTTTTATTTTCAGAGTATTACCAGCGCAAAAGCGTTTATACTTAAAAGGCTGTGTTCTCATATTTAGTACTTACTTCCATATTCCTGTCAACATGTTAAAGGGGCCTTTTCACAGATTTTGGCATTTTTTAACTTATTCATTAAATGCTTTATATCGATAAATGTAAACATTGGATCGTAAAAGCTCCAGTAAAAAATCAAGAATAAAATAAAAAAAAAGGAAAAGAACATTGCCCGGATCAGGTTTCGAACCAGTGACCCCTGGAGTCCTGTCAGAGCCCTGAAGTAAAAACGCTTTAGCCTACTGAGCTATTCCGCCGAGTACATATTCATGACGTATTTTATACCTTATATAAGCAATCTTCGTAGTTTCACAAAATTTAACGACAAAAACAGAACTCTCCAAATTATTCAATCGTTTCGCGTTGCAACGCTTTATAATTTTTAGGTTTTAAAATCGTCAAAAGATGCATATAATGGCTATATTAGACCATGGTAAATGTTCAGTATTACTGTTTCCTCACAAATATCATAACTAAAACGAAAATTTGCGAATCTGAAACAACTTTTTTCAATTTTGTCAATTTACCAAAGCGTGAAAAGATCCCTTTAACATGTAAAAGTATAAAGAGCAGTGGAAGCGAGGCCTCACTTTAAAGAATTGCATTTCAAACCGCGAGGTTTCGGGTCAAGTCGCGGACATTCAGAGTTTATATACAGGTCATCACCGGAGTTCGCGGTCAGTAAAATAATCGTTATATAATAAAGACGCTATCCGTGAACTAGGTTACCTGGAATTTTCTTTAGACCAGAAATATGTTAAAAGAAGATATTCAGCAATATAATTATGGTATGTCAATAATAGATTCTTAATGTGTTTTCAACAATACAATGATAAATATTATTTTTAATAAATTTAACAATAATTATTCCACCATATTGCCTAATGTACTTAAGTGATATTATGAGCATGTAACAGTTTATAGGTGTCTATCGCAACCGTTGATTATTTTTGATGTTTCTACTTCATATACACTTATAGTAATTAATGCAGCATCAACATACTAAAACAATATACCAGAAAGAGAAAAATAATGCATTTGAATATTAACCGTACTTTCGTTTGACAACTGATCATGCATTTACGAGTTGAACCTAAATTTAGTTTTAGTGCAGATTTGTTCATACGACACAAAGACACAAAATTGTTTTACGGATCATTTCGGCTTACAGGACTGGGTGGGTCACGTAAGAATATCGAATATAAAATATATTTTTATAAACAACTGGTAGCAAGGTGAGTTGCAGATAATTGATCAGTAACCACATTTTAACTAACTATTTTGACCTGTTAATTCTTTTCAGCTCAATTCAACAGTGCAAAATGCCCATAATATCACTTTAAGCATGAGCACGATGATTCTCGATACTGTTAATAATCGAATCAAATAGCAATGCCCGACAGACCACTAAAACAGGTTTGTTCTCGTGTGGCCGGTTGACTCATATGTTTAAATTTCACTTCCATTCTTTTTTTGGTTTTCTGTTTTGTATCTATAGGTTTATGACCAGCAATATGTTATAATGTAAAATAAGCCGCGAAAACTCCCCGTAACATCCCGTACTGCGTGTGATGCAGCTAAGAACTGCACAGAAAAAGACATTCGCTATCCTTGATCTCATTCATTAAACTATTTACGCCGTATATCTTTTTTAAAGATATTTCTTGTTACCTGTTTACTTATATATATATATCTAATTTTAGGTTACACAGATGTGAGATTGTCGTGGCCGAGTGGGTAAGGCGATGAATTAGAAATCTTTTGGGATTTTCCCGCGCAGGTTCGATTCCTGCCGACATCGCATACTTTTTGCGACGCGTTTTATTTCTTTTCTAACGTAATTTGATTTAATATAGCACATAAGCTATGTTTATTGTTAAATATGTTGAAAATTGTATGCACATCCTTCAATTTTAAAATTAAAACAACGTTATGGCTAAATTGATTAATTTACTGCTGAAAATACGAATGATGCATGTTGCATTTTTATTTTTATTTCAAAAAGTAAACGGTAAATCTGTCTATTTTTTGGTATTTTTGCTGTATATAGTGTTTCTATAAAAACTTAGTTTAAAATATAACTTAAATGATACTATTTTGAATTTTATGACATTTTGTTTTTAACCGACCCAATTTTTACTTGGCTGAAATCACTTACATTTCATGGCGCTATTCCATAGATTAAAATTTGTAAAAAATAAATGTCTGTAAAAGAATACTTATTTCATCTTGTTTAAACTTTAAACACCTTTACTGCATCTGTACACACCAACTGCATGCCCATATTTGGAAATTTGAATGAATTATGGAACTTTTATATACCCCAGGGGTGAAAATAAACTGGACAAAAGCCGAGCGTGAGGGTGGTTTTGAAAAAATCGGTTTATTTTTTTTTAAGCATGGAAAGCCTACCTACAAATTTGCATGTAGTTTAGTGAAATGATGCTGATTAGGAAAATAATTAATTAAATTATATTTGGATATGTGCCCATTAGAGGTGCGCAAGCTTAAAAAGGTAGAATTACCGAAATTCCCGTTCTTACACGTTGTAGCATGGATCGGGTATTGAACACGATACACGTGTGTATTAGCACCCTACTGAAGTCCCGGCGGGGTTATCAACTGCACAAATACACCGGTAAGCAACCAGGGAAATATCATATGAAAAAAGAACTATCATGCATGTTTGATTTGTTAAAGAGTGTCACAAAATTTCCCTAACTGCCGATGTCGGCTATAATTTCGGTATAAACATGCAAAGAAATTAACATATATATAATGTTATTGCCGATATGTTATTGGACATTTTGTATGTCAAATGTTCATTATTTGTATTAAAATTAAGACGATTGTATTGAACACGATACACGTGTGTATTAGCACCCTACTGTAGTCCCGGCGGGGTTATCAACTGCACCAATACACCGGTAAGCAACCACGGGAATATCATATGAAAAAAGAACTATCATGCATGTTTGATGTGTTAAAGTGTGTCACAAAATTTCCCTAACTGCCGATGTCGGCTATAATTTCGGTATAAACATGCAAAGAAATTAACATATATATATTATGTTATTGCCGGTATGTTATTGGACATTTTGTATGTCAAATGTTCATTATTTGTATTAAAATTTAGATGATGCTTATTTGCCAGAAAGCGTTTATTTCAAATTCAAAACAAGCAATAATCATACATAATACCAAAATATAAAACTAACAAAATGACAACACTCTCGCTTAACGCAACGTTCAGAAGCACGCGCACTTAACAACATTATTGCAACTAATGCAAGCTGTAATTAATATTTGACTACTTGCTATACAACCAGTATCATGCGAAAATTGATCTTATTTAATTGTGGTTCCCTCTTTGAATTTATGTTGCCTGTCGACTTTTAGAATAATGTGTCAGTAAGAAATGTATTGCTTGCTCTACAACCAGCATCATGCGAAAATGGATCTTATTTAATTGTAAATCCCTCTTTGAATTTAAGTTGTCAGTCGACTTTTAGAATAATGTGTCAGTAATAAATGTTTTTCTTCAGTTTCACATGTTTTTTTAAGAAAATTTAGTGAAAGATGCAAATGTGTCTTATTTATTTTTTTCTGTGTCTGCAATGTATCTTATTTATATGTGACTGCGTGCTTATTTTTTTTCAAGAAATGAAAGATGCAAATGTGTCTTATTTTAATTTTATCCGTGTCTTAAATGTGGCTTATTTATATAAGATAAAATGATATACTGCCAGTGTCATGCAAAAAGGATCTAATTTCTTAATATCCACATTCACGCTTTGTTCTTTATTAGCACCGTCTTTAATTAGGCTATCTCTATTTAAAAGTACAGATTACTGCGAACTTAATAATTTTGCAACGGTGATGTTGATCCATTATCGTTGTTAATTTAAAATGTAGACAACAAGTTAGCAATTAATGAAATCAGTTATTTTGGAAGTAAATCTATTTTTTTTCTGTACAGTAGCCAGGTGGATGTGTATTGAGCGGATAAGATAGGGATCACCACAACAAGTTTCTAATACACAGTATAGACTTCCCCTATTATTGTATTTGTTATTTACCGGATTGGAATAAATAAAGTGTTAAAGATCATTTCATGTGAAAAGCAGGATTTCTGACATAATTTCAATAGTTTTGCTTTTATACACAATTTCATGGAACAATGAATATATTGGCGCGATGGAACACAATTTATAAATCAAGCTGACAGTATAGTATCAGTTTTTAATTATGTGTAATTTAATTTGCATCTCTCCCTTAACTCGTTCAATGACACGTGAACTTATATCAATTATAAAACATCACGTGCATCATTAAATATTTTTTTTTAATTATGAAAACATTTTATATGTTCGACATGGTTTTGTTTAGTTTTTTTTCTCAACCAGAGAGACATTATAAAACATTGTTATATATAAAGCGCTTTACTTTTCTACATTACATAAATATATATCGATTTTTTTGTTAAGTGTACGTGCTTTGACATATTTATAAAAAGGCAGTGTTTATTTTTGTAATAAAATCGAAAATTGACATTTAATTTGATGCAATCCACATTGTTTAGCGGCCAAGCGCAGTATTCCGCTCTCGGCGGCCGATGGTGTATTGCAATATATACAATGAAAAGCTGGGTTTCTGACATAATTTCAATCGTTTTGTTGACGCGGAAGTGCTTTTTGGTGGCCAAAAATACTATTGTTCCCTTTATTTAAACCTAAATCAGTATTTTTTTACACTTGAAGGTTTGTACAGCGGGGATTTCGGTACCGGCGCGGGTTTATGTGCTTGTTAAGAATTACCGAAATCCCCGCTAAGAGGCAACATATGCTGATTTATGCTTTGATTAAACATTGATAACTAAATTGCAAACGTGTATAGCATATTGTAAATAAGGTAGTTCGATATCATTTGTTTCATCAGATTTGTTTGGAAAATACTTCCCGAAGACTTATTATTACTATGTCATGTTATATTTACATATACTTTTGTGTAACCAATGTTTTAAATGTACATTTTACCTTTTTTACATTCGTTTACACATTTTTCACATTAATAAACTATTTAATAATGGAAAAAAATATTCTGATAAGAGTGTTTAAATGATTAACACTAATATGATTGTGTACAAATCAACATTAATGCAAAGCCAAAACCCAAACATAATGACATATAGACCCTTTAAGGCGTAATATGGGGGATTGGCTTAAACATGGGTGATTTCGGCTCTGGGCGTACGAATGTAGCAGTACCGAAATCCCCGCTAATTATTTTCCAAAAGAAGTAACCGAATGGGAGATAATACATGTCACTGGTTGCTAATGAAAAAAAAACACTATAATAATTTTGTTGACACTTGAAGGTTTGTACAGCAGGATTTCGGTACCGGCGCGCGTTTAAGTTCTAGTGTAGAATTACCGAAATCCCCACTGAGAGGCAACTTAATGCTGTCAAGAGTGCTTAATAATTAAAATTAATATCATTTTTTTGCACCTTAACATTCATGTGAAGTCAAAAACCATTCATACCGATGACCTATTGACCCTTTAAGGCGTAAATATGGGGATTTCGGTACTAGGCGGGCGAATGTAGAATTACCGAAATCCCCTTTTCATCATCGCACATTAGTGTAACATAAATTTTAACACAATATATGTAGGGAAACTTATATGATTCGCGTAATGTGAAAATGATTATTATGCTATAATTCGACCACGAAACTTGACGTGACTTAATACCGGACATTATGGAATGGAGCTACGCTGGCCGTATTTGACATAAGACCCATTTTCGCATATTATATTATCAATGCTTATATGAATTTGATTGCTATAATCTAATGCGTATTCGACACGGAATTATTGTCAAGGTTTTTCATTTTGTCAATATTTATCATAGCAGGGGACATTGCTGACATCAATATGGATACTGTTTTCATTTTCTGTCGAGAAATGATATGACTTATTATCAAGATTATTTTATAGTACGGTAGCGTTCTCTACACAAGTGAGATTTATTTTTAATGGTAAATTGCTCTTATACTCACCATTCGGACTCGACGATCGGCTCGAATAAAAATGTTAGTCGCTTAAAAGTACAAATTCATCATATTGAGCACGATTATTATTATTATTATTATTATTATTATTATTATTATTATTATTATATAGCTTTTAGAAACTTATACCTTAAAAAAAATCCCATTGGAAAAAAATCCCATGGGAAAAAATCCCATGGGACAAAAAAATCCCATGGGGAAAAAATCCCATGGTATTTTTTTATTTTTTTTAAACACGATTTAACGCGTTGAAATCGCGAGAAATGCTCATCATTTGTTAAAAGGTAGTGTTTCTGAAGGTTACATGAATAAATCTCTAAAAATCAGAAAAAAACCCATGGGATTTTTTTTCCCATAAAAAATGGGATTTTTTTTTCTATCAAAGTAAATTGAACGAAAATAAGCACAAATGCTTTAACAATGCTTAAAATCGATAACTAAGCACAAACGAACGTGTTTTATGGTTTTGAAAATCCCATGGGATTTTTTCTCCCATAAAAAAAGCTGGAGAAAAAACCCATGGGAAAAACCAAAATTCCCATGGAATAATGAAAAATCCCATGGGAAAATACAAAAATCCCATGGGAACCCCAACTTTGATAATACATTTCATAGTGAAGAAAACGCATTTAACAAACAAAAATAATCAATTATTAATCACAAGTTAGACTTTTATATTATACTTTATCACAAATGAGCAAACCTTCAAGAAAAAGGGTACTTAAGTTTGCGAAATTTCGGTTTCGCAAAGTTTTTCCGGTGGCCGTTTTAACCATTTTCAGAAAAAATATGCGATCACAACTAATATGGAACATTTGAGGTGTTCAATAAAAGAATGGTGCAGTGTTAGTGTATGTTTCATGATAAAACGAACCAAACATATTTCCCGAATGTCACATGTATACCGAATTAAGTTGTGTATTTATTATTGATAAGCAAAAATAGCCTGCAAAGAATATATGTACATGTAAGTACATGTTCATATCAATCATTCAATCTGACAGACTTAAATTTAATAATGTGTCGGTCCGAACAAATTCCTGTCAGTTTGTTAACGCAAATAAATGTTCGATACTATAAGAAGAAAGAATTGTTTTAGTTATTATTTTTAAATATATTGCATAATGTATTATGTGTCTTATGCATCTTTACACGAAGACTATGTTCTATTTTCTTTAACAACTAATACATTAGCAACTGAATTTCTTGTCAGTCAATCAGACTGACAAAAAGTGACATGCTTTGGTCTTTTGTACACAGGTTTCAAAATTGAATTAATCACCCTCTCAAAGACCTAAAAGACTATTTAATAAAACAGCAGGTAAAACAATATAACACACCTTCGAGGCATTCTTTGGCTTTGGACACTTCCTTGGAAGACTGGCCAATGATGAACTTCTCTTATAGAACTGGAAAGAGCCGCTTACTGACATTTCTATTGATGTCTCATCTGTAATAAATAATCAGAGATACACACGTACATAATAAAACCTATAGTTATGATACATGTACCATTAGGTAAGCAAATTGACATTGATATGATATGTATACCAAGAATTCAAATTAAGCTAATACTCCTTCAATCATCCAGTTGCTGGCATTTCAAAACGTATAAATATAAACAAACCAACTCATCCCAAAAAAACGTGTTAGAGGACTACTACAATAATGCAAATGTGACAATCCACAATAGGATTCTATACAGCAGATTCAGAAAGACACAATCCCACAATTTTAAGTCAATTAGGAGCTACTAGACTTAATCCCAACACAACTTAAGAGCACTTTTACATTAAAATAATACACACATATCTTAAAATTCATGAACTTTCTTACAATAGTTACAAAAAAAACAGCAGCCCTAGGAGAGATAACATTCCTTATAATTTAAATCATTTCAGGGGCCATTACTACTTTTAAGGTACCAAGTTCATCTTGATAAAACTTCAATGCTAGTACAAACATTTAAAGGTCAAGGATGGAAAATCGTGATTTCCCGTGAGCCGAAGGCAAGTCGATTTTGGCCTGAGCAACTCCATTTCAAAAGTTGGTAATAAACCAATCGCTGCAGTCTCATAAGCAGTCAGCACCGGTTTATTGCACGTCACACAAAGAATCAAAAACTTGTTAACAGCGGATTTAAGACGCGTCCGCAATTAATGAGGGTGGTCAATTTTGGAAACTGTAAGTGAAAACATCGCAATACAATTTAAGAAACTTGAGGCCTGTTATGTACATATTGATCGATTATCTGTGTCATTGTGTTATCAATGTAATAGCAGTTTCTTTGTTTTGTCTGCTAAGGTGACTGCGCGCACTGGTTTTTAATTGGTCTTTGATATACATACATTTTGTTTGATTCCGTGCATGTTTGTAAGCTATTATCGCGTCGACAACGATAAAAACATTGGTAATGACTAACACAGATTGATAATAGTTGACACCGATGAAAAAAATGTCTGATAAAAATGCACACAAAACAACAACATAGCAAACGATACAATCAATTGAGTGAACTCGTATGTTCCGTTTAAAAAAAAATTGCCTATCTATGACATTTGACATAGCCAAACAATTCTTCCGCATGACATGCCATCTCATGCTTGCGAACGAACCCATTTAAAATTTATGACAGAGTAACACTCCAGATAAACATAATCTGGATTGAAGACAAACCATAGGACGGACGCACGTATACCAAAATACAATTGTTACCATAGATTGAATTCTGTTGAGTTCACCGCATTGAGCAAAACAATTTGCAAATACAGTAATAGCTAATCAAGTGAATTATAGATGATTTTCATACATCAAAATACCGAATATCTCATAAAAAAAAGGAAATTTGTTTTTATTGAAGATATGATGTTGCAACAATAAGTACTTAACCATTTTCAGAAAAAATATGCGATCACAACTAATATGGAACATTTGAGGTGTTCAATAAAAGAATGGTGCAGTGTTAGTGTATGTTTCATGATACAACAAACCAAACATATTTCCAGAATGTCACATGTATACCTAATTAAGTTGTGTATTTATTATTGATAAGCAAAAATAGCCTGCACAGAATATATGTACATGTAAGTACATGTACATATCAATTATTCAATCTGACAGACTTAAATTTAATAATGTGTCGGTCCGAACAAATTCCTGTCAGTTTGTTAACGCAAATAAATGTTCGATACTATAAGAAGAAGGAATTGTTTTAGTTATTATTTTTAAATATATTGCATAATGTATTATGTGTCTTATG
This sequence comes from Dreissena polymorpha, assembly GCF_020536995.1. Taxonomy (NCBI): domain Eukaryota; kingdom Metazoa; phylum Mollusca; class Bivalvia; order Myida; family Dreissenidae; genus Dreissena; species Dreissena polymorpha. The sequence continues at coordinate 46,854,894 of NC_068360.1, forward strand.
CATCTTTACACGAAGACTATGTTCTATTTTCTTTAACAACTAATACATTAGCAACTGAATTTCTTGTCAGTAAATCAGACTGACAAAAAAGTGACATGCTTTGGTCTTTTGTACACAGGTTTCAAAATTTAATTAATCACCCTCTCAAAGACCTAAAAGACCATTTAATAAAACAGCAGGTAAAACAATATCACACACGTTCAAGGCATTCTTTGGCTTTGGACACTTCCTTGGAAGACTGGCCAATGATGAACTTCTCTTATAGAACTGGAAAGAGCCGCTTGCTGACATTTCTATTGATGTCTCATCTGTAATAAATATTCAGAGATACACACGTACCTAATAAAACCTATAGTTATGATACATGTGACATTAGGTAAGCAAATTTACATTGATATGATATGTATGCAAAGAATTCAAATTAAGCTAATACTCCTTCAATCATCAAGTTGCTGGCATTTAAAAAAGTATAAATATGAACAAACCAACTCATCCCAAAGAAACGTGTTAGAGGACTACTACAATAATGCAAATGTGACAATCCACAATAGGATTCTATACAGCAGATTCAGAAAGACACAATCCCACAATTTTAAGTCAATTAGGAGCTACTAGACTTAATCCCAACACAACTTAAGAGCACTTTTACATTAAAATAATACACACATATCTTAAATTTCATGAACTTTCTTACAATATTTACAAAAAAAAAACAGCAGCCCTAGGTGAGATAACATTCCTTATAATTTAAATCATTTCAGGGGCCTTTACTACTTTTAAGTTACCAAGTTCATCTTGATAAAACTTCAATGCTAGTACAAACATTTTAAGGTCAAGGATGGGAAATCATGATTTCCCGTGAGCCGAAGGCAAGTCGATTTTGGCCTGAGCAACTCCATTTCAAAAGTTGGTAATAAACCAATCGCTGCAGTCTCATAAGCAGTCAGCACCGGTTTATTGCACGTCACACAAAGAATCAAACACTTGTTAACAGCGGATTTAAGACGCGTCCGCAATTAATGAGGGTGGTCAATTTTGGAAACCGTAAGTGAAAACATCGCAAAACAATTTAAGAGACTTGAGGCCTGTTATGTACATATAGATCGATTATCTGTGTAATTGTGTTATCAATGTAATAGCAGTTTCTTTGTTTTGTCTGCTAAGGTGACTGCGCGCACTTGTTTTTAATTGGTCTTTGATATACAGACATTTGTTTGATTCCGTGCATGTTTGTAAGCTGTTATCGCGTCGACAACGATAAAAAACATTGGTAATGACTAACACAGATTGATAATAGTTGACGACGATGAAAAAAATGTCTGATAAAAATGCACACAAAACAACAACATAGCAAACGATACAATCAATTGAGTGAACTCGTATGTTCCGTTTAAAAAAATTGCCTAAGTGAACATACAATGCCTAAAGTATATAATGCCTAAGGTATATATTATAACATAATTTTCCATGATTTCGGATATACATTTTCAGATACTTTTTCCAGATTTAAACCAGACCAATTGATGTTGTGGGAATATATTATCCCTATCATGACATTATGTCAAAGGGACCTTGTATACTAATTACTATACACACTAGAAATTGTTTAGATTGTTATCATTACAAACATACCTGTAAAAATAACATCTAGGAATTCTTCTTTTGTCCACAATATTTCTAATGCAAAATGCCTCCTCACAGAACAATTTTTGGCGCTTATCAGTTGGCAATAAGACGCTTGTTTGTAGGTCCACCAAAGTCTGTTCTGTATTATTTTAACTGTTGCAATGAACAAACTAACACCGAAAACGTAGTAGATTTTGTCTTTCACCTCAGAGGCAGTTGGTTCGTTATTTTGTCTGTACAAAAAATTCACAAACTCATAATGTTCCTTTTCCACCTTAATTGTTCAGTGGGTGGGGCGCTGTTGTTCCGAACGAAGTCTCGCGATTATTTTTCTAATTCTTTGTCCGTAATTCAATACGAATGTTCCAATCTCAATCTCTTCGCAATCACCACTGAACTGTATCAATCAGAAAACAACTTCTTTATTTTTGATAGTACAAACCTCGGAGTTCTGTAAGGCATTTTAGAAGAAAACGTTTGGACTTTGGGGAGAGTTTTCTTCGATGTTGTTGTTAAACTAACTTCCGCCAAATGCTTGATTTTCTTTTAACTAAAGCGATTAAAACATCCAAGGATACTTTGCACTATGAGTAGAGTGATAACTTCCTTTTATTTAACGAAACACACGAAAACGACGCCATCTTGGAAGTTTAGTTCCAACTAACCTCACTTATACCCGGTAAGCTCCCGTATACGCACGCCCCCAACCCCCCTCTGCTTTGTTCGCTTCGTCGTCTGCCGAGATAATTAAAGACAAAAGTTTGAAACTAAACTTATCTAACATTAAGTTTATTTTTCAAACACAAGTGGAAATTTTCAGACACATTCGAACACTATTGAGTTCTCAAAATATCAATCAGTGTGTAATATTGCCCTGTATGTGTAACTAGCATATACATGGTATGAATTTAAATGATGAATGTTAATCAAATATTGTTTAACAATTGTCAAGGTAAAACCAGCAAGTTTTTTTTGTAACACTAGTTGTATTTGTTATAAAAATCGGAAAATAGAAGTGTTGCAAGTTTGTTATCATGTGGCACTCACATACATATGGTTAATATCGTAAAAACAGTCAATACATGTATAAAAAACCTATATTAGAATCATTAACGTATTATGTTACAGTTAAATGGACCTTTTGAAAAATTGTTGCATGTATTGAAGGTTTGTCGTTAAATGCTTGACATTGATAAATGTAAACATTGGAACTAAATAGCACAAGTAAAAACAACAACATTGCAATTAAAAAAAAAAGACGAGAAAAGTAATCCTCAACTGGGTTTAAACCACTGACCATTGTAGTAAAAGTCTAACAATTAAACCACTTGGCCACCCGTGCTCATAAAGTTTGCAGTGCATTATATAATTTGTATGAGCAATCCTCGTAATGTAACAACACCCTCACTACGGTATAAGAACAACAGAACTTTCCAAATTATTCAATCGTTTTGCGTTTGTAACGCTTAAGAATTTTCAGGTTTTTAAATCGCCAAAAGATGCGTATAATGGATATGTTAGAGAATCGTACATTTTCAGTATTAGTGTTAACTCGCAAATATCAACACAAATTTGCAAATCTGAAACATTTTTTTTTCAATTTTGTTAATTTACCAATACGCGAAAATGTCACTTTAATATAAAACACGAATTATTTTCTTTCTGTTTGGTATTGTACACAACAATCAATTTTAAATTTATGTTTGACAGAATGGCTGGTATTCACACTTGTTTATGAATGTTGATAAAGTGTTGCTAAAAATTAAATCGAAGTGCGACTTGAATTAAAAATAGATTCTTCATTTAATAATGATGATAAAATACAGATATCATTTGTTGGAATTGGTGGAATATCGATTTAAATTCACGAAAATAGAAAATAGAAAATGATATTTCTTTTTAGTGAATGCTTACAAATGGTTATTTGTGTACGTTTGCCATTCCGGACAATATTATTCCCCGTCGGGCGCCCCATGTATATTGATGATAAGCTTATCCGTATGTTTTTATGAACATTCAATGCAGAGTAATCGCCCTTGGTAACATTGGGGAAGCCAAAGATATATAAAAATAGTTCCGGTCAAACAATGAAAATTATCGATTATTTTCACTGTTATTTTCACTGTTTGAAATAATGAAATATCAGTTGTGATTCACTGATATTTCTCTATAAACCATCGGGAAGCGTAACATAACTAGTATTACGTCATGCAATTTTAGTCGTTTTCTAAATGTTATTTGAGCATCGGATTTGTCATAGTAACATGTGCAATCCAGAGCTTCGGTGTTTGTTTTAAAATGCCCAATAGCATAAATTCACAGTGTTATTTTAACCATTTGCAAATAGCTTGTTCAGTGAATGCATTACCGGTAATATGATTTCTTGTTTATTGTGTAATAAATTAAATGACTGTTACATGTTGTTCTATGATAAATCGTACAAAAGTACAAAACCGGGATAATTTTGTAAAGTGCTATTATGCGTATCTGACAGTATATGCTATGTTAATAGGTGTCTATCGCAACCGTTGTTTAATTTTGGTGTTTTCACTTCATATACACTTATATTTGTTAATGCAGCATCAACATACTAAAACAATCCCGGAAAGAGAAAAATAATGCATATGAATATCAACCGTACTTTCGTTTTGACAACTTACGACAGAAATGATTCGATGTACGATGTGAATCTAAATTTAGTTTTAGTGCAGATTCGTTGATACGACACAAAGACACAATTTTTATTTTACGGATCATTTCGGCTTAGAGGACTAGGACAGTCATCTGAAAAATTTCATATAATTTTTTTTTTAAATAACTGTTAGGAAGATGAGTTGTAGATAATTGGTCAGTTACCACATTTTAACTAACTCTTTTGACCTGTTAATTCTTTTCAGCTCAATTAAACAGTGAAAAATGCCTTTAATATCACTTTAAAGATAATAAATTATGTTACTTGTAGAAAAAGTCTTCAACAAACTGCATACTATGCTATATTATACTTGTTTTTGTATTCATGAATTGAAAGGTTTATGATAAAGTCCTTGATTCCACAATTGTTAAAAAGATACCATCAATTTGTTAGTGCATGTGTTTGTACCTAAATATTCTTGTAAGTTGATGGCAGTGTTTTAGTATTACTAAATCTGTTTATGCGCAAATAAATGAAATGGGGTGTTTTATATCGCCATACATGACCATATAAATTTCCATATATGGACTGAATATCCTTACATCATGTGCATGTTTTCGCAAAAGGCTAAGCTTAGAAAGATGATGACTAGCATATAAATAAAAAAAGGTAGTAATTTTACGTGATTTGAGACATTTGTCGAGGCAACCTGTTTCCTTGGTTGGACCAGTACATGGTGTCTTTAGGATGATCTAAAGAACGCTCCAATAAGGGATCAATACATAGACCTTCACAGTCGCTAAGCGGACACCATATCCACTAAGCCTCCACCACCGAACTAGCTTTGCATTCCTGATGCAAAGAAATACCACAAAGGCAAACACTTTAAAGATTGTAGATCTCAAAGCTTTAAAGGGGACTTTTCACGTTTTGATAAATTGACAAAATTAAAAAAAAGTTGTTTCAGATTCGCAAATTGTCGTTTTAGTTATGACATTTGAGAGGAAATAGTAATACTGATCATTTACCATGCTCTAAAATAGCCATTATATGCATCTTTTGACGATTTGAAAACCTAAAAATTATAAAGCGTTGCAACGCGAAACGATTGAATAATTTGAAAAGTTATGTTGTTATATCGTGATATTTTGTGAAACTACGAGGATTGCTTATAGAAAGTAAAAAATACATATCCTCATAGCATGAACACGGATGGCCTAGTGGTCTAAGCGGACGATTTTTATTCCAGGACTCCACGGGTCAGTGGTTTGAGCCCAGTTGAGGGTTACTTTTTTTTACCTTTTTTTAAATTGTATTCTTGTTTTTTTACTGGAGATTTTTAGGTCCAATGTCTAACTTTATCAATATAAAGCATTTAATGACAAACTCCAATACTTGCCAAAATCTGTGAAAAGGCCCCTTAAAAGATGTAGAGCACATGTTTCATCAAGCAATGAAGCAAGTTTGGCTGCATTCGCTATTGTTTTTACACAATAATGTCCCTATATTATTAAATTTCATGGTTATCAAATAAGCTTTTGTGCGTATCTTAGGTAGCACATATTATCATATTTATACCTGAATACGTATCATCTCAACTATCATTTAACTACAATTACTCACAGATGTTTCACTTCTTTTTAAACCATACTTAATCATGAAGTTGTTTAGCACATATTGTGATGATGTTATTGCACCCAAACGCGTGACGCGAAAGCTGTTTCGCGTTGTGTTTTTTTTTTCATTTTTTGCAAAGAATCGTATGATGAAAAGAAATGTGCTGCTTTCGAATTATCGAAAATATATTTCACTCGGATATTGTGGAAGACGCGTAGCTGGCCCCGGCGTGAAAGGTGAAAAAAATCATGAAAGACAACCTCCACGCACAGATATGACTGGAACCAGCATAGCTGTATGTGATAGCATGGAACGACAACTCTGTGTGGAGATTGCATGAACGATTCGAAGATAGGTCACAATATACTAAAAAGTTTCCTTATATATTTTAGTGTACAATCTACGTTGCTACTACGTTGCAACTTTAAGCCCACATAAATGCAAATCTTTTCGCATACAGACCCCCAAACCATATCTTTTTTCGAAGAGCAATCTTATCTGAATTGATTTAAACATAAAAGGGCATGTCATTTACAAATCAAAAAAGAACCTTTTCACAAATCAAAATGGACTGTTTTCTCACTCTTTTTATCGGCGACTCTCCAGAAAAGAGGTATCCACCAAATCGTTATGTTAAATACAGTAGTCTAGAACCTCAAACATGACAATGATTTGTTAGTGCATACAAATGCCTTATCTTATAAAAAGAAAAGTTATAATGTGAAACAACACAACAACAAATGTTTAAAACATTACAACATATCTTTCATCGATGCACTTAGATTTTTTTAGAGAGCATAGTCCTCAATTTTCAAGATATAAACCAGACAAAATTGAAGACAAATAAAAGGGCTGGCAACAGAAATTTTTTGCATAAAAACGTAAGAGAAAGAGTTATGTTCCTTGTGCAATGCTGTTCTTCCAATGAGCTCAACCTACCTGTAAAGTTTCAAGTTGAGACCTGTTTTAGTTTTTAGACGAGTTGCTCTGGACAAAATTCTAATATGAAAGTAAACAAAGGCAATACAATTATGGAATTTCCGTGTTTAAAAAGTCGCACAACTTTTTTAATATTAGATATTTGGACGATACAAATGGCGTATGCAAAACTTCATATTATGAAGAACAATTCCTACAAGTTTTAATAATGCACATGTACTAGTCTAGGGGAATATCTACAGGCAAGTTTTGGTCTTTGAACAAAAAGACGGTTTATGGTGATTCCATAATATCCCCCTGTTAGTAAAACAGACAGTCATAAATTAGTGTTGTTCCATCCAATATTGCAAACAGATCCATACTTTCCATTTGTTATAACTTTAAATAACCATCAGTAATACAGTTAATGTAAATCAATATCATATACAACAATTGTATAAATTTTACAAAATAATACTTAAAATTGAGCATATGTGCATGCGTCTTTCTGGCAGGGAAACAATACTCAACTTAATCTGTTTCAAACAGCAAAAACAATACACAAAACGTGTCAAGGTTTTCGTTACTTAGACAAAATCACCTACATGTAACTGATCTCAATTGCAACGTGAAGCATCTGGACACAAACATTATTACGGAGATAGGTAATTTACACGTTTGACCTGAACTCTAACTCAGCTGGTTACGATTAAAACAGGCTGGCTCATTAACTACTCCGTTATCCAGACTTACAAACAGATAAGTGAATGTAACACATTTTACATCACACACATATTCTAAAATACTTACTTTTTATGTATAAAGATGTCCAAAATCCTGGGAGTAAAATAGGTTTCAATAAAGGTATATAAGGAAAACTGTCCCGACCTCTGTCGGCCATGTTTTTTTCATTCGTTTCACCTAGTGAATTTGTTTATAAGCTAACAAAATCAGTTATCCTAGAGATATCATTCGGACAAACTTCTGGCCATGTTTTATGAAGATTGGAAATAAATATGACTCCAAGAGGTTTAATAAGGTTTTAAAATAGGCCTCTGAGGTAAACTGCCAATTGCTCTGCTAGCTATGTTTTTCAACGAACTGGGATCATTTACAAACTCATTTGAGAAATCATAAGAACAAATTTTCTGTCCAGGTTTCATAAGGACTAACCTTAACATGTGATTTCTATATCGTAAACACTGTTTCAATATAGCCATATAAAATAAAAAACAGCCTCCTGGCGGCCATTTCTGTACACAAACAGGAACCATTTTTAGCTTAACCGAGGTATTATTAGAACAAATACTCTGGCCAAGTTTTATGATAATTTGACTATAAATGTGACTTATTAGAGTGTTAACAAGCTTTTACTATAGCTATATAAGGAAAACTGCACCGCTCCTGCACAAACCGGAGCCATTTTCAAACTCGGCCCAGATATCATTTAAACAAATGTTCTGACCAGTTTTCCAAACGATTGGACTTAAAATGTGACTTCTAGAGTGTTAACAATCTTTCACTCTGGCCATATAAGGAAAACTGCACCGCCCCTCGACAGCAATTTTTAAATGAACCAAAGCCATTTTAAACACATTGCAGATATCATTTCAACAAATGTTGCTACCAAATTGCATAAAGATAATGATTACTAATGGGGCGTCTAGAGTGTTGACAAGTTTTTTTTTTACAATTGTGACCTAGATTTTGATGTCAAGTGACTCAGTTTTGAACTTTTCCGAGGTATTGGTATGCAAAAATCTTTTAACATAGTTTCATCAAGATTGGAAAATACATTTGGCTTCTAGAGTGTTAACAATACAAATTTTGACAACGCACAACTAATGACACAAAAAAGGCGATAAAGGTGAGCTAAAATTGCAGGATTTTTTTGGGGAAACTCGTTTGATTCCCACTGAAATAGAGTATCGAACAAGTTTTTGCATTGAATATATTTGTCTGGCCAAAATTGAATGGTTTCATGTAATATATATCTTTAAATATATATGCGTAAAAAGTGGGAATGTGCGGCCTATTAAAAGGTGGGGGAAAGCTCTTTAATATCAATCATGGCGCGGATGTCCAATACAAATAAGCGATGAAGATATACTGTCATGTATTTATTTTGTGATAACATGGCTCGACAGTTATGAAAATTGTATTCACATAAATATAAACTTTCGTCAATGTAAGCACAACTGGTTTTAGAATATAGCAATCATCAAGTCTTTTGCTATTGCATGTTTCAGCATAATTCAGGTGATAACTTAAAATATTATTAAATACAGTTAGTGCAGTCGTCAGGGAATATGCAATAAATTATTGTTATTCAGAACTGTTTAACTTCGCGAAGTAGTTCTAATACATGCTTATTATCCTGATTACACAGCACGAATATTAATTCCTTTCGCGAAGGTAACAAGCGCAACGATACAGTCGTTAATGTTCTAGTTATCCATAGATGATGATATGAAAGCGTTTTTGAATAAACTTCAAAAGCAAGGACAGAAGTTTGAAATCGTCTGAAGCGCTTTTCAATTCATCATTTGACATTATTGTGGAGTTTATGGATGAATTGAAAAGCGCTTCAGACGATAATAAAACTCAACAATGAATTCAAAGCAAATCCGAAGCAAAGCTCTGCATACGACGATTTTGTTGTTTATCTGTCATTTGTTTCACCGATGTATAATTCATCGTCCAGCTTCTTTTGTATCACAGACATTTTTCCTTCAAGATCTTCCTCTACGAATCAACCCACCACAAGTTATCTCCTCACACCTGTTTAAAATGCAATTAATGAAATGCAGTAATGTTTCTGATTTGTCCAATAGTTTTCTCACGTCCCATCCTCAATGGAGCTAAGCTCTAATGCTTTATCTGACAGTATGATCATGCTTTTATTAATGTAGTATTGATTAATGCCGCTTAAAATTGCCACTTGCTTTTGTGTAACAAATTCACAGTTGTAACTTCCTAGAAACTTGCCAACTCGGCAATCACATCAATTAAAGACACCATTCACAACTTGCAGTTTTTTAGACATAGGTTTAATAAATGTCATCCAGGAGCGCGGTTGTGATTGTCAAAGACTTGTATTCAACTGGTTTCATTGATGTTGTGAAATGTAAATATATATATATATATATATATATATATATATATATATATATATATTTATTATATATTAATATATATTTATATATTAATATATATATATACACACTTGCCTTAAAACATAATGAGTGGGATTCCTAATATACATTTTGTATTTGGGGTTTTAATAATGAAACCAACAATTATATTATGTATTATTTTATATCCATTATTTATTTAAATGGAGTTTTTGCTGAACATTTGAAGACGTGTGCAATATTCATTGGGACTCCTGTTTTGTTCATTTTAGACTCCTTTTTCCAAGTTAGGAGTCCATGGACTCCTGTTTTAAAAACGTAGTGAGACCCCTGCTGAATATTTTAAAGCATGGTAAATGTTCAGTATTATTGTTTCCTCACAAATATAATAACTACAACAAAAATTTGCGAATCTGAAACCTTTTTTTATTTTGTCAATTTACCACAAAAAACGTGTAAAGGTCCCTTTAATCGATACCACATAAAGTATTTTACCAATTCTCGTAAAGTAGTTCCAACAATAACCCGCCAGGTTGTAGATAAATGAGGAACAACGACTCCGAGTAAGGGATATTTCAGGCATTCAATTGTATTTAAAATTGGATAAGTTAAAATGGGTGCATCCGTAAAACCACAGCGTAATTTCATAGTTTCTCACAATGCAATGATATCCGTTACTGAATTCTAGCAACATACACAATTCGTTATAAATCATGTATTCAATCTTGGGCCTATAACCTTCAAAACAGCGATCTGTTATTGGTAAAAGATGGGGATTTTGGCGCCTTAAATCAATGCGTTTCAAGGCACAACAGTTTTTTAAGTTTTGAGTCCTTACGATTAATAATGATAACTGTACAAATACAAGTCGACGATAAATAAGCTTGGTGAAAATCAATCCTCACATGTCACTTTCGACTGGCATATAATATTAAATCATGCCACCTGCACAATTCTGCGTACGCATGCAGATAATGAGGAATAGAAACATCTGTGCCATCCAACTGGCTCATCCGCAAAGCTCTCAACACCATCTCGAGGTCAGAGTCGTGTTTTTTGGTGGGAAAGGCATTAATTTCCTGAGAATCCATGTTCTGAAATCAGACAATATACTTCTAACTCTAATAGGCTGGGGTATTACATCATAGTTACACTTGCTTTTACAAGTTGGAAATCTTATACTCTAACCCGGTGTCCCTGGCAGTCGGCTAAAATCGCGGTTTTCAATAAATGCATGTTAATTTTTGTTTACAAACAAATCTACACGAATTACTAGTCCATATAAACGGACTCCCTGAGCCCTTGATATGTTTTCAAGATTATTTATTTAGGTTTAATGTTTGTGTAAATGCATCTTAAGTCAGTTTAAGATTGTGTTTATACATAATTCATTAACAATGTTGATAGTGAATACATAACTCAATCAAATCATGTTTCAATAAATTGAAAAAAATACCACAGGGAACACAAGCAACATCACAAAAATATAATTAACACATATGCACAAGAACACAAATACACATATATACAGGTACACAAATATATACACAAGTAAAACCGCATACTATACACAGCAGATATTTTACAAATGTTTCTTAAATACGTCTTCGTCATCATGGAAATGGTCGTTAATTGAACATGTTTACTCTTTCAGTGTTGAGTAGAACATTGGAATGCCATTAAAGGCACATGCCGATAATTTATACTGTGCAAGTCGCTACTAAAGCATAAGCATTCTTAAAGAAATGGGCAAAGAACATTTTATTATTTCTTTATTGAATTATTTATATTATTGTTCATGCTAAAACACTCGTATTTTTTATTGTAATTCATACATCAAATAAACATAACAGCGCTTCTTGTTGTATATTTATTTAACATAATGCACTCAGCACACCTTTTATTAGAATAACAACAATTCATTGTTATTTTTATTATATCTAATTATACTTGTAACAATTTGACACTGTTGTAATTAACTACATAATTATATTTTTAATATAGGCTAAATTAACGATTCAATGACACTCATAATGAAAAGTCACAACAAATTTATTTCAATTATTGACTATAGAAATACAAGTTAATAATAAATCACTTTAAACATAATTGTATACATTTACTAACATAACATACGGTAGCATAGCATCCATAATATCAATCATTCAAAAGATTATATTTAATTTTCATATCATACTATACTATGTCAGTGAGACAAATCGTTGAATCACTCCCTACACAAATATCAGTGACATGTGACGAACTGGTAGTGGAACGAAACGTCCATCACCCGAAGTTTATTGTTCTTGCGGTCAGACGCTAACATAACTAGTAATTTAAAAGTTTCAGTTTATTTGATTTGTTAAGAAAAAAAGGATAGTGCTTAAACATATCATAGATAGATATTTATGTTGTGCATTGACTTTTATGTATATAAACTGATACAAACACGACACTATTAGTGCTATCTAACCAAATTACCGTTGAAATACCAGATGTGATGATAAAAAGATTGTTTTATTGTGATCCCAGTTTAAAACTCAGGGTTTTCGTTGCAAAAAATAACTTCTCACATATATAATCAAGTGAAACATAATTCTTATCCAGACCTATATCCAATATACACATGTTGTTTAGAGGCAAGTTATCATTCCTTTAGTACCGCGAGAATACCGGATTTCAGACTTACGCGGTAAATAGGATAGATACAATTAGGTTTCTATCAATTTAAACTCAAGTTTTAACCCTTCAAATTTTAAAGGAAACCTACCGACAAAATGACCTTTATGTGCAGTAAATCAGCAAAATACTCTACAAAGGGTATTACCTTCGAGAAAAATGGTAACAAAACATGTGTCACAAATTATCAAATGGATTTTGTAGAAAATACCCTAGTGGTGAGCCTTTAATATTGCAATAAAATGGGGAAGTAACTGAAGTATACATATTATCGTGGCTCATTATGAATTATATCCAAGATGCCATTGTTGAACACAATATATTACAAACAAAAACATGAAGGTTTAGATAATATTGAATGAAAATAAGTTCCTATTAACTCCACACAGCCAAGTATTCGCATTTTGTGGCCAGTGAATACATAATGAGGGTACCCGACTTATACGTGAAGTTACTTACAGATTATAAGCACAATCTGTGCAACCTACGCGCAACAAATTCAGTAATTATGCACCTTTCAGATGAGAATATGGCGTCACATTTACCATAACATTGAATATGGTTGGACAGATGGAAGCAAATTAAAGACCCGATTTAAATTGAAAGAAAAGGAGCAGCAAATCAGGTTCAAAACGGGCTTATTGTCCAAGATATCCCAGAGTTAATGGTAACGAACAAAATATGAACAATTAGTCAAGATTGAATACAAAATTAAGCTGTATCATATCCACACATCTATGTATTTACGCTGTATGGATGTCAGTTACATGTGTGTGTGTGGGGGGGGGGAATACCCTTCTTAAGGGGAAGATATTGTGGTTTGTGTACCTTTCTAAAAAGTTGAACAACCGTATTTCTAAAATTATATACACATACACTTCGTCTATCGCGATTTCTGACTTCCGCCACACATTACCGTGAATCAGCCCAGAATGACTTCGATCTTTCGTCACCGTGATGCACCGTGGAGTGCAATGACGTTAATATAAATATGCATATCATGAAGTCAAACATAAAATCTCCGCTTCGATTGATGTACCTGTAAATCTCTGTTTAATAAAATGTACATGTATATAGAATATGTACAGTCTAGATAAGAATTAATGATAAGAAATCGCAGTAAATGACACAAGTCATAATATCACATAGAGCTTTTTTTTAATGTTTAAGTTTGTATTTCAGGTACGACAAAGAATGTGTTTTTCGGAAGATAATGACATAATAACAACGAGGCCGAGATTTTTATTATTTATATCATAAACATAAAATACTTAAAATTACAAATATTTTAAACACGAATAAAGTGGTTGTTTACTTAGAAAAAAATGATGGGAAATGTGATGTCTATATAATTTTAAAAAATCTAATAAAAGATGGAGAATTTGATGTTAACAACGCTCACACATAACAGACCTGTACAGATGGCATTTGCAGGCCTGTTCTCACTTCTGTCAATAATTTCTATTACAATAAAAAAAAATATACACACTATCGTCTACTCGCTAAGACGGCGATATATTTTGATAGATGGTTAGCTGGTAACTAAAGAAATTATTTGACATTCACAGAAACTAATACCAAAACGACAGCTCTTTTATACTAAATAAATCAACATTTATCACAATATTCCTTCGCTAACGTTTTCCTTTAAAGTATGTGACGAAGTGAACTTGTAACTGTGAATAAAACAGGTATATAGTATAATCACTGAATTGAATATTTACTGCAGAAGTACCGAATGTGTATGCGAATCAATACATGTAACAATAGAGACAGGAAATCACTAAAAATAGAATGATTTAAAAAAACTTGTTCATGTAAAATGTTTATTTGTAATTACTGTCATGCTATACGTACACAAACGAGAAACATTTTCGAAATGTTTACAAAAAAACTATTCTTAAAATCAACAACAAGTAAAGCTTCATGAAGAAAGTATGCATTTACCTGTAATCAAAGTGAACCACCGTGGCCACGGTGTTCCAACGCGATCGCGGTGGTCCGCCTTGATATCGATTTCCCGATAACGTCCCGGTTGACGACAAACTGATTTTGGGCTAGCTCTTTAGCGACGCGGTTAGAGCGTTCTACATCCAATCTGGATTTCGTGGGTTCAAAACCCCGCTTAAGCTGCGCATTTTCACAGTAATGGCGACAAGGCAAACACGAACTGTGAACATGCAAACGGGTCTGAGCTTTGTATATTGATTTCAGGGAGCCGCTTGTGTAGGGGTTGACACTTGGGCCTTGAAAAATTAAGTTGGAGAGAAGAGTAGTGATTTAAGGTCACTTCCAACAGCCTTTCTGTTGAGCTAGCTCTTTAGCGATGCGGTTAGAGTGTCTGTCTACCACTATGGAGTTTAAGATTTAAAGTCAAGGATTTATCCTATAAAGGATGTCCGTATCATACCAGGGCAGATAGAAAATTAAAAAAAAATCATTGAAAAGGAAAGACAAAATGGTATCTTTTTTTTAAATTAGAAAATTAACAGAAAACATAAACAGCCATAGCGTCCAATGAAATTTCACTTTAATCAACAGCATGCGGGAAAAAGGTTCCAAGAAACACGTTCAAAACATAGCACGCAAATATATAGCACGCAGAGAAAAAGATTTGAGGAAAAGGCAATTATTATGCTTGTCCTGTACGTCAAATTTGTAGGCAAAATGTCGCTCCGTGTTTTGCTGAAAAACTACAAAACGGTGGACGTCGTTAATGAGATGAATAATGAGGAAAGAATTTTTTTTTTCTTTTTGAGGCTTTATAATATTAATACAATAGTTAATCATTTCATGTATGGCATTATGGATGTTATTTTAGGATTTGAATTCACATCATTAAAGAACACAATTCTCATGTAAAGTGCTTCATTATAAAACGTAATATCTACCTTTCTTTTACGGTTACACTTAATAATGTACATAAATGTAGCAGGCTTGATTTTAGAGTTTTAGCGTTGCATTGGATGGTGTAAAGCCACAGATATTTGGAAAACAATTAAACCTTTTCTATCTAAAAAATGCTCACAATAAAAAATTATCTTAAATAAAAATGATAAAATTGTATCTGACAACTCTACTGTAGCTGAATTTTTTTAACAGTTTCTATGAAAATGTAGCTGATGGCATAGGTAAAGATTATCATTTTGACGACAATAATCATCCCAATATAGAAAACATCTTAGGTTAAAATTTTAGGAAAAAACTCTTTTAATTTTGTTCCAACAACTAATACAAAGGTGTCTCAGATAATAAGTAAATTTAATGTTAATGTGGACACTCATGTGTATAAGAAAAATGATTCTATGTTGAAATCTAGTTATACACCTGTACGTATTTTGCATGTAACTTCAAAAATGTATGAGAAAGTACTTGAGGAACAGCTTCTTATTTTGACACTATTTTCGATCAATTTTTGTGTGCCTTTCGGAGAGGACATGGATGCCAGACTACCATTCTCAGGCTACTGGAGGATTGGAAGAATACCTTGGACTATAACCAGTATGTAGCTGCAATCCTAATGGACCTGCCCAAGGCCTTCGACTGTCTTCCACACAACATTCTGCTGTGTAAGCTGGCATCATATGGACTCTCTGAGAAGGCCACTTATACACTTCGCTCTTATCTGTCAGACCGTAAGCAACAAATTAAAGTATGTGGCAATGTAAGTAACTGGGGAAATATATAAAAAAGTGTTCCCTAGGGCTCGATACTCGGCCCCATTTTGTTAAATGTTTTTATCAATGATATTTTCTATTTTATTGAACATGTCACTCTGTACAACTATGAAGATGATTATACATTGTCTTTTAATACACCAAACTTTGATTTATTGATAAGTACTCTACAAAGTAAAAGCAAAATTCTTATTTACTGGTTTTCTTTTAATTGTATGAAAGCAAATCCTGACAAATTTCAGGCAATAGCCGTTGGTAAGAAAACGCATGATAAATATCCTAAGTTTGAAATAGATAATAATATTATTTCTTGTGATGATTTTGTTAAATTGTGAGGTGTTGATATTGATTTCAGTCTATCTTTCAATACTCACATCCAGAATATTTGTAAAAAAAAGCTGCTCAACAACTTAATGTTCTAAAAGAAAAGGTAGTAATCTAAATAGACTTAGTAGACTTACAATATTTCATACTTTCAAATTGTCAAATTTTAATTTTTGTCCTCTGTCATGGCACTTCTGTACACAGAGTAACACTCAGAAAATAGAGAAAATTCAAGAGAGAGGTTTGAGATTTGTTTATGATGATTATGCTTGTAACTATGAAGATCTGTTAAAAAGAGCCAATTAACCACCTCTACACATTCGAAGATTATGAACCATGGCAAACGAAACTTTCAAAATTGTTAATAAAATATGTCCACCTGTTTTGCATGACTTAGTTGAAAAAAAAAACCTTATAACTTAAGATACTCAAATATATTGCAGGTTTCATCCGTAAAGACAGAACACTATGGTAGGAGAAGTTTCAGGTATGCAGCCCCAGTCCTGTGGAATTCGCTGCCTGATGAGTTCAGAAAGGCACGCTCCTTTAGCCAATTTAAAGCTTTGATCTCAAGTTGGAATGGAAACATCAACCTCGCAAAATATTATATATGTATGTACTTTAAGGGTTATATATCTGAGTGTGAAATGTCTCATAATAAATACAATTTACACTTATGCTTTTACAAAATATTATCATAAACATGGTGTTACCTATGCCATATAATACAATGTAACAAAATGAAATTATTCTCGGTTTGATAAATACGGTATAGTATGGTTTATTACGTGTTATTTAGAAGAGAGATTATGGTAATGGTTTAGCGCGAATAATGTACGGGTTTTGTGTGCATGTTTTAGCGCCAAAGCGCACGAGTTTTTCGTTTTGGGGTATATATGATTTGAACATCTATTGAGTCGCCATTCGAGGGTGTATTTGACAGGCAAACATTATGGAACAAGCAAACGAAAGGGTGATAACCCCGCCCGCCCGCTCTTAATGAGCAAATGTATGGTTAAATAATTGGTTACATTGCTTTTATGTTTATAATTTTGCAATTATAAAGTCTATATTTAGTATATTTTCAGTTCGGTTTTTAGTCCATGTGTATTTGCAGCATCTGTACTTGGCACACAGTGTTTCGTTGTTAGGGTAATGGTATGGGACGTCGATTGATAAGTTCACGATATTCTGTAATATTCTGTAAACATCTCTTATTGTATTTTCATTGAGCAGTCAACCAATGTGACTCCCTATGCGAGTTCGATCTTTGGCACAATACATAATTTAATTATTTTAGGAATCTCGTGAGTAACCCATAGAAGTGCTTTTTCTTGTTCGAAACCAGTCAGATATAAAGTGTAAGGTGGCGAACACGAGTACCGTGTACGCGACACAAATGACATACTATTTGATATGTGCAAGTATAATAGTATACTCGTGTTCAACTGATGTATGTTTACATTGTATCTATGGCTGTATATAAGAAGGGATGGGACTAGTAGTAGTAGAAGTAGTAGTAGTAATAGTAGTAGTAGTAGTAGTAGTAGTAGTAGTAGTAGTAGTAGTAGTAGTAGTAGTAGTAGTAGTAGTAGTAGTAGTAGTAGTTGTAGTAGTAAGTAGTAGTAGTAGTAGTTGTTGTAGTAGAAGTAGTAGTTGTAGTATTAGCAGCAGTAGTAGTAGTTGTTGTAGTAGTAGTAGTATTAGTAGTAGTAGTAGTAATAGTAGTAGTAGTAGTAGTAGTAGTAGTAGTAGTAGTAGTAGTAGTAGTAGTAGTAGTAGTAGTAGTAGTAGTAGTAGTAGTAGTAGAAGTAGTAGTAGTAGTAGTAGTAGTAGTAGTAGTAGTAGTAGTAGTTGTTGTAGTAGTAGCAGTAGTAATAGTAGTTGTAGTAGTAGTAGTAGTAGTAGTAGTAGTAGTAGTAGTAGTGGTAGTGGTAGTGGTTATGGTAGTGGAAGTGGTAGTAGTAGTAGTAGTAGTAGTAGTAGTATTAGTAGTAGTAGTAGAAATAGTAGAAGTAGTAGTAGTAAGTAGTAGCAGTATTAGTAGTAGTAGTAGTAGTAGTAGTAGTAGTAGTAGTAGTGGTAGTGGTAGTGGTAGTGGTAGTGGTAGTGGTAGTGGAAGTGGTAGTAGTAGTAGTAGAAGTAGTAGTAGTCGTAGTAGTAGTAGTAGTAGTAGTAGTAGTAGTAGTAGTAGTAGTAGTAGTAGTAGTAGTAGTAGCATTTAACTACCGCGTTTCACTTTATTCAGCGTAAGATGAAATGCTTTTGTAAGAAATAATGTTTTTTTCCTAGGCATCGACCTACTTTACAGCAAACGATTATCATATAACATCAACTACTTTCACTCGCACTCAATTAGACGTTTAATCATTTTCCTCTTCTCGTAATATAATTATATAATAAAATAGTGCACAGGTCTCACATACTCATGGATATAAAAAAGCCATTGTACACTATTTCGATAGTGATTACACATTTTCATAGACACACTTACGACCAATCAGGTTTTTTAAAACGACAACAAACAATCTTTTGAGACGCAAAACTTTGAATTGTAAGTACGATATACCGGTACATAACTGCACATACTATAAGGTGATGTGTGATCCGTATGTTTACAACGATCAAGCCTCGTTATCGTAACACTCCATAACTTTGCTAACAGTCAACGTGTGCAGACGACGTTTATACATACATCATATCGATACACACAAAAAGGATCGAAATATGTAAGCAATTACGTTTTTATCTTGACGAAATAGTGTTTTTATACAATAACAGTATTGCATTTGGAGCAAACATTCATTGTGCTGGCGCTAATTATGTATACATTTAACGTTACTTGCGACTAGCTGATGCGCGTATAGGTTACGGTATTAATACTTTATTGTACAGATGGTCTCTCAACTTGCACAACACTATTTTATTGAATACACAATTTTATTTGGGGAAACTCGACATGACTTTGATTTTGAGAGTGCGTTTCGACAAAAAAGTGCTACAAATTCACTGTTTTGCTTGGTGGCTGGCTGCTACATGATACGACCGGTACAAAATGGCCATAAAACAGTGGACTGTAATTCGCGTTAAGTTCTTTGTTACATTTCACATGACATATATTGTTTTGTTTAAATCAAATCAGTATTTAATGTTTTTTTAAGAATATGTATGGTTATGAGGTCTCTACGTACAATTTGTTTTTGTTCATGTTGTGTTGAAGTTAATGCGTTTACATTAAGGGAAAACATTGAGTGTATTGTGACCTAGACAAACAATATGGCGGTGTGTATCAAACCAAGCGTTTTCCATCAGTTGATGCATTTCTAAAAACAGTGTTTAGAAAAATAACATTGTCAACATTCAGTCTCTTCAATACACCGGCAGACGTGTGTCATAGGACAATGTGTTAGACATTCATGACCAGCGATGAAATCTATCTTGAGAAAAACATATTATGTTTATTTTTTTGACTGGTTTCGGTGGGTTTATTTTCAATTGTTCTTGTAGGGATATTGATGCAGTTGGCGGTTTCAATCACGAAAATAAATAATGTGTCAAGGTTTTAAAGAATGATAAGTGAGAAAATACACGATCTGAGAAATCGTATTCCTGACCAACATATTATCCTTCAATTGTAAGTGCGCTTTCAGGCAAAATTGAATACAATAAAAGTAAACGGATTTTTACGAAAGACAAAGAAAGGCCAAAATTAATGGACGTCTTTCCACTAAATGGTTGTCTGGAATCAGTGTATTTATCCACCATACACTATCTCATCTTTGTCTATAATAATTTGTCTCATCTTAATCATCAAAAGCTTACTACACTTTTTTTCTGCATCTTTGTATTGATGTCCTATGTTAACAGTCGCTAAACCGTGACCACATAGGGTACCAGTACATTGGAATATAGCAGGTAGAAGTTAAGGTTTGGTGGGAATTACATAAATACTGCTTAATGTGTACTGGGCTCTAAGCGCTATATGTTATATGGAACATGTATGTTAATGATAAAAAGAAGACAATAACCGGAAATATTATAACTAAAATGTGACTTACGCTTTTTAAGTATGGCATAATTTCAGTCATATTTAAAAACGTGTTGTTTACGACGACTATTGAAGGTTAAAATCGGAGCACAAAGCCCATTGGCATTGCGGATCTGATGGGAATAATTTTAAAGCAATTCCCCATTTAAGCGTTATACAAAAATGAAATCCCAGAGGGCTGAAAAGAACAATCTATATGATACTACTATACGAAATTGATGTCCAAATATAAAAAGTGTGAGCCCTGCAGCTTTAGTGCATTTTGTCTTCTAAGTTAATGAATATTGTCTAACTATTGTTACTTCAGTATCGGACCAGTATAGTTCATTGACTTGAACAATGGTTACATAAAACTTCTCGAAATTTACTCGACAATCGGCGAAGTGGTTTATAGAAAAAGTCAACTGACTGTAAATGACAGACGAACAAACGGACGCGCGGAAGAACGGAAACGTTGTGTGCAAAGCAATCAATAGAAGTTATAAGCATAGATGAGCAATATGTAAGTATTTACCATTACAAATTGGAATTAAATTTAAATGTTCAAACTTTATAATAGTTTGAAAATTATAGTTTTGTTTTCATTAAGAGACGATGACGTAATATATATGAATCTTAACTCTGTATGGGCTATGCTAGTACGCTGTCCTTTCATTAAGCACAAACTAGATGAGAATATTTAACAGATTTCATCCTTTATTTCCATACTGTACCACACCTATTTAAACGGAACACACAACTTACTCTTCCGCACCAACATTCACTCGCCAGAGCTATCTGTAATCATCCTGAAATAGATTGCAGACACGTAAAGGCGTGGTAGCTAAGTATCGATGTACATTATCCCAAAATGCTTTGACCAGTTGGCGACCGAATTCATACAGTGTGCACGTTGATCGCGATATTTTGGGAAGGAGTTGTGTGCAATATCTGGACGTTTATCTAAAAGATTCCATTGTCGAGCTAGGCAAAAAATGCACTAAGATGAATGAAACGCTGAACGAGTAAGTAGAGGGAGTAAAACGGAAGTCATAACGAATGCAAATCCCGGCAAGACCTTACAACATCTTAAAGCTACACACCTTGAAATGAAGTACATGTTAATCAGTACATAAAGATGCAAATTGAAAGTGTGCAAAATTGTCATTAAATCTATAGCATAGAAAGCAAGTAATTAATTATTTGTTTTACATGTTTATACCAAAAGTAGGATTTCTATACTTGTACGTACGTCCATTTCGACAAACGCGATTATTTTTTAAGTTTTAAAGCGCAAAAAAGATGGATTTCTACCTTGTAATCACCAGATATATTCTAATTGTGATAGATAAAATTAAATATATAGCCTAATAAGCAAGTTATTTATTACTATTCAAAAGGTACCGCTTTTAAAACCGAAAATAGGATTTCTAGACGTAAACGTCCATTTCGACAAACGCGATAATTTTTAAGTTTTAAAGCGCTAAAGAGACGGGTTTCTACCTTTCTACCACCAGATATATTCTAATTGGCATAGGTAAAATATGTTTCTTATTTATAATTAAATTTACTATGCCATGTATTTCATTTCAAGGTGTGTCTTTAATATACATTAGGATTTTTGTGTGCATATTTTTCTTGTTGTATTTTAATGTCGTACACAACCAGGTAAGAAAGGATCAAACGGTGTATTTTCCAACGAGGTCGGTTATCGTAGTGAGGTAACAAATATGATATCGTGATCCAGTACAGTACTTAAAAATGTAAATTTCAACGTATTTCATTTTTCATAAATTGTATTTCAACTGTGCAATTATTTTAATTATACAAATATGAGCGCTATAAGGTGAATTAAATGTTATATTTTATGTGTATGTTTAGGCTACCCTGACGTGAACACAAATACTGTTGATAATATGAAACATCGAGTTATTCAATATTACATTTTTGTGCATTTTGATACACAACTTCTTGAAAGCATGTTCTTAGGCGTGAATCAGACTCGACAAGTCACCTAGATAATAGTTTAATAATTATTTTACTGGAAAATTGATCGATTATATAACTGGGCCATTTTTATAAATTTAGAAACTGTGAACTGACAATATTGCTGTTAATTAAAATGCTCTCATGGAATAAAAGTAACTGCTCAAATATTGTTACATCTTTAAATAAAATCACGAGAATCATTTAGTTATAATATTATAATCCTAAGTTTGTAATAATCCAACATAATTACCAGAGCAAAAACGTTGAATATTGTTTTTGCCTTTACCGTGATTTGTAACCAGAACGAATTGGAGACAAATTTGTTATGCCAACATTTACCCATTCAGGATTTGGGTGTGAACTACGTTTTCCAATTGCTTTATTCGTTTCACTAAATTAAAACCAAATTAAAAGTGAAAAGCGTGCCACACGATTTGTTATGCGATTGATTATTCTCCAGAACGAAACAATGCATTTAACCTGTTATGTTAGTCATTAATGTTATTGTGCTTAAATCGCATCTTTAATCTAGAGAAATTTCTTCGAAATGTTCCAGTTTGCCAATCTGTTAACAAGTGCATTTAAACTTAACGCCTTTGTTTGAATGAATAGTTCAACGTATCGAAATATAGTATTGAAAAAACTGCATTAACATACAGTTATGTGTCATGATCTGAATGTTTTCTTTACATAATTGAATAACGTTTTGTTCTGAAAAAGGATGCGCCGATTTACCTATTCGTAATTATTGTAGAGCTGTCTTTGCATGAAAGTTTTCGGACAGCCATAAACTACACGCAACAAATATCAGTGTATGAAAATAAATTGTATGGGCGTAACACCAGTATCAAACATCAACTGTGTTCGCAGGCAAATATCTATTATTATTTGTTGCTTTCCGGTGGTTTAAAGAGAAATATCAGTGAATTAAAACTGATAATTTCACTGTTAAAACAATGAAAATTATCAGTGAAAATTATCGATAATTTTCACTGTTTAACCGGCACTATTTTTTTTAACCCATTGTGACCCCCACACATTCTTCCACCAAGAGCGAGAACTCTTCGATGAATATTTATATCAACATACGGAGTAACTTCTCTTGAACATACATGTACACACTGTTAACGTTATTTACACTATAAACAGACTCCGCATATTTATACGACAACATGACATAAACAAATTGTGTCATCATATGATTATTTATTTTTTAAATGATGTTATCGATGGGTTTTTTCTTTTCACTTGATATGTGTTGCATTGTAAATACAAAAAGTTATTGTTTAACGTTTGTTTTCTTGTGAACTATTTGCAACGCTGAATGTAAAAGCGGTAATGATATTTTGGGGCGCCGAAAGGGAAATTGGTTTGAACGGATTGGCAAACGTATAAAAATATTAATTTGTGAGCATAAAATGAAAAGAAAATGTGTTGGATTGTGTGGAATATCGATTTTTAATTCACTTGTGATCATAGAAAAAAAATATTTTCACTCGTGGCGAAAAAATATTTTTTTATGATCACTCGTAACTTATAATCGATATTCCACCAAATCCAACAAATATCCTCTATTTCCATGATTCAATGAACAATGAATAACTGTCATAACTGCCATAACCGCCGCTACATATATCAAATTACAATACAAAATAATAAAACATTTAATAATAAACATTGCTAAATATTATAAATTGTTTATGTCCATCTATGCTTAGTAAACAGTGACCATATGCAAAAGTCGTATGAAAGCTATCTGATGCGAATTCAAAACAAAGGAGCATCGCATTTTTATGATTATAAGAGTTAACAAGTTTTGTTAACCTTTTCCCCGTTTAGTGTCTGTATGCAATATGCGTCAATTCGATTGGAGATAAACGGCTTAAACAGAGTTTATTATTTTTATACGTGGACCAACACAACATAAATTGCATTTCTTAAAACAAGTATTCATCCTTGAAACGTCATTTACGTTCACTGTATTGAATTGTTTTGACTGTCGGTTTAAAATATTAATATAATACAAACACATGTTTTTCACAGAAGACCTTCTTCTATCAAAGAAGCTCAAAGAAGCACGATTGAGCATTTATATAGAATAATGCTTTGCTGACAACTTAAAGCATACTTTATGGTTTGATATTGTTCATTAAAAAAACGAAATGGTTAAATCATATAAAAACATTACCACAGTATATACGAGGTTGTTAAAAAAATGAACACAATGAAAACTGCCGTCGTCATAGTCATTTTTAGTAAGTGTAGAATATAATGTCGAACATAAATTAATTGTGTTTTGTTTTAAACTAATCAATAGGATTGGTATAGTATAACGGACTGAGGCACACTAAAGGAAAAATCGAAATTTCAACAAAAAGTAAATGCACCATCGGTAACATCATGAGGAACGTAACAAAGAAAACATTTTTTGATTTTTTTAACCAAACGTCGACCGCATTGATGAATACATACAATGGCGTCAATTTTGCATAAGTTATTTAAAAACAAACATAATATTTGTGCAAAATGGGGAAGGATTGCAACATTGAGCCGAAGGATTAACTAACAACTGACATATATTAATGTTCAACTTCAAAAAGAACGTACACGGACTCCGAAATTGTGGCTCATTTTGTAAACTAGTGGTACAGGTTGGTACAAGTCATTGGAATGAAAATGACAAGTGCACATACGGGAGATCAAACAAACTGTGCAAGAGCTCTGTATATATGCCCATTGGAGCTAAATAATGAACCATTTTCAAAATTGAATTTCATCATTTGATATATGCTCAACAATTCTACAACATAATATGAGACGTCTTCAAGGAATAACACGGGATAGGTTTTCAAATTAAAACTGCACTGTGCCATGGTCATTCCGCCTTAACAATTGCCATACACCAATCAAAGAGAGTAAACAGTGTACTAGAATCTGTTTCATTCCCATCATTCCCACCATATGCCTTGCTTATATAAACAGAACGATCAAGTGACGCATAACACTGACATTCGTCTACCAGACAACTGATATCACCGGACGGTTTGGCATATATTTAAGGCACGCTTAAAATTGTGAAATAATATCTGACGATAAACTCGAACATTCATCTAAATTGGTTTGACAAAGATGGTATTTCGAGTACTAATTGTGTGTGCGTTGATCGCTTTGTTTAACAAGAACTATGCGCTATCTAACGACTTGGATCTACAAGCCCGAATCGAAAAGCTAGAGAGAAGAATCGAGCTTGAACAAGAATCGTGCAAAGAGATGAATGCACGACTAAAAGAGGAAGTGCAGAGTCTTAGAAACATCATCACGAATGAACACCGCAACGGGACATTAACACATGTCTGTATGTACCTTTATTTGTACATTATTTAAGTTAACTCATGACAGACAAAGAGTTCATTCTATATTCCAACGATTCAATGTTAACAATTGTCCAACAGTTTCTCATTATTTCATGATATCTTTTAATTTAAAAGATATCATGAAATAATGAGAAACTGTTGGACAATTGTTAACATTGAATCGTTGGAATATAGTTTTAATTATATGTCCAACATGATAGTGTTTTATGTATCGTTACTATGTATCTTTAGACAAAAGACAGAGTACTCCGGAAGTTGTTGCATTCACCGCCTACCTTAGTTATAACCCAGAACATATCGCAGATGGACAGATCATTCCCTTTGACAGGACCATCACAAACCTTGGTAATGCGTTTAACATCCACTCGCATACGTTCATCTGCCCCGTCGATGGATTGTATATGTTTTCCGTTGTCATTTCCCATTTGACAATTGGAGAGGTTCTTGGAAAACTAGTCATCGATGGGGTAAATATTGTTGATGCGATTGCTGATCCAGTAACAAATGGCCATGACCAACAGGGCATAAATATGGCAGTCGTTCAGGTATTATTTTATATTTTACGCCTTTGTTTATATAAAGCAAGTGCTAGACCCGGACACTCTTATTTACTTATATCAACAATGAATGCATTCTTCGATTGATGGAAATAACCGTGGTATACTGAAATGAAACAACCGCCTCTAAAAGTGAACGTTCCATGAAAATTGAACAAGACCTTATTATATTATACTTTAAGGACATTTGTGCAAATCTGTATATGATCGTATTTTATTATAACGACTAGTTAAAGGTTACTTTATTTTGCGAGATTTGCGTATATATTGTATCACCCCCGCCCTCCTAAAACAGCACATTTTCTTTTCACTTTTATGCCTTAACATAATAATACGTTGTTGATAAGGACGTGATCATAATTGGTTCTTAACGACGTTCAAATGAATATTTTGCGAAAAGATGTCATAATGTGTTCGTCATTGTAGTTAAATGATATCTGCTTTGATATTGCTCGTTGCTTTATGTTTTAAACGATGTTTTTTACTTGTCTACGCGTTTTTTCATGTGTCAGGAAAAGTAACATGCTTAACAGATGTTTCTTGTTGTCATCTGATGAACAAATATATGATTATATATATTTCACTTACGTCGCATTTTTCTTGCACCGATAAAAACGTGAATTAAACCTTAAAACATATTATAATTTTGATATAGTACAAACTATCGTTTATGCGATGAATTGTGTTCAAATGTTCAAAAAACGTGTCGTGAATGTATGGACAGGAATATATATTTTACTTTTAAGTTTATTATTAGTGATTCTCAAAATAAGTTTAAATATATGGTTGCTTACTACAGGCTAGAAAAGGACAAGCTGTGCAAGTGGTCAACTATTTATACAATGACGTCTGGTACCGCAGCGACGAAACAAATAGGTTTTCAACATTCAGCGGAGTGCTCCTTCAAGAAATGTAAACGTGTACTATCTACAATCATTGTTGTTAAAGTGCATTGCATTTATCTTGTAATTGGCTGTATGAGACTCAGATATGCATCTTTAGTGTTCATTTAACAGTGAACATAAAAAGTCGACATTTTATTAAAATCAAATGAATAATAAGAGGTATTTTTGTTGTCCTTGTTTTCAAAATATTTAGGGATATAGCAAATGTAGCATACATGATTATTAGAATTGTTATAGTGTTCGAAACAGTGCAAACATATCACGTGTTGCAGAAGGAAAGACACTACAAAACTAAACCAAATTACCACGCAACCACATCCTTCAAACTATCCACTCCACATGAATTTATCACGAAGCTTAATACTGAGCGTTTCAACATAAAAAATAATATTACAATTCATATGCTGAAGGGAAGCGGACTTTCTTAGCACATGAACTTTAAAATCAATAGCATTAAATGGTTACGAACGAGTCAGGCCGATCGAAATATGTTCAAATATGATTGAACAATTGCTTAGTCAGGTAGTATACGTATTTTAAAGTCGTTGTCATCCTCAACATTACACAGTATATTCAACCAAGATACTAACCCGATGCATCTATTGCACCATAGGCAATGTCATCGTAATTTTTAGTTTTGACGACTAATACAATAAAAATTGCATAAGCAATTCTTCACGTAATTTGAATTAAAAAAAACGTGTATTGTTGACAAACGACAGTTGGACTTGTAGAAGAGAAGAATTTTAGCGCGTAGAGAAGCACATTTCGCTTTTGTTAATGCTGTTTTTGACTACTGATCGTTAAAAAAGAAGAAACTTGGTTCAAAGATTGTCATTCGGCACTCACTGGTTGTTGAACGCTGGTTGGATTTTCTCTTGAATTAAAATGAATTAAAAATTAGCATGCGCGTTATACATGCGTGTATGTACTATGAATTGAATTTACGAGCCATCAAATCTCTAATGAATACGCGAATAGTCATAAGATGCAAGTGCATATAATTTGGTTAAGACTAGTTTATATCCGAATATGGTTTATTCTAAATCGTGTGTCAAAATAAATACGCAATTGCATACCATAGAGGTCATACCAGTTTGCGGAAACCAGTTTGTTTTGAGCGGAAATAAACAGAACAATCGTGATTTTATTATTAAGAACATCAAGCTTTGCAGTAATAACGTTGCGTGAAATCATAGACTCCCATACTCGCAAGTCATGATAAGATTATTTGCTACATTTAGGGAATACAATCTTACGATAACGGTTTATTGTGTGCCAATACGTTTTGAATATGTTTGTAGGTTTCAATTTTTGTCATGGTTTGTATTCACACGTATATACACACACACACACGCACGCACGCAAGCACGCGCACACCCGTATATCTGTTCTAATAATAGGAAGACACATTTTTGTGTAACGTTATAATTCATCGCACACAACACGTTATACAAATTAACATACTAAATCAACCAACTTACCACCTAAATATGATTCAGATGTATTAAAGTTTTCATACACATTAAGTTTCGTACACCCATTTCTAGCCAAGATAGTTATATTTTGTTAATACTATTTTTACGGACACCTATATTCCCCCTTAATATTAATGTTCTTTGAATCGTATTTTTTTCGGACAAATACATTTTATGAATTTCTCCGTAGTTGAGTTTATCCGCTGTCCGTGAAGATCTTTGAAGCTCCATAAACAATGATTGCAATAACACAACGTTGTACCGCTACATCACATGCGAACATGTGTTTCGACACACGCTTCACTTACATATTGTCATGTTAAAGAAGTATCAGTGCCTTTTTATCACTATGGGTGGTTCGTTTTAAGGCACGAGCCTCAAAAACACATTCGCACAATCAAAATAACGCAGCTTCATTTACACAATTGCGAAAACATCATAAAATCAAATAACCCCATGCTTCATGTGCCTTACGGCATTGTTTAGCCATTTAGTACCCGTTGCATGCAATTATAATTAATCGTTAGCAACTCACGGATGAAATGTCCTATTACAGTTACTGATTCTCTTTAAAAGCTTTATTTGAGCCCGAATAACCTAGTTGAAATGAACATTATCGTTGCCTACGAGCTCGTTTATATTTCTATGCATTGCGACGTATAACAGTCGCACTGCTCGTCCGTGTACCCGTCTGTCAGTCCGTCCGATCGTCCGGCATTTCTTTCCAGAATGTTTTCTTCTCCAGAACGCTTTAACCTAATTTGTGATGTGTGGTTGTATATGCATGACTTACAGATCAATTTCGAGTTTCGAGTTTCGTCCCTGTCCATTAAGTTTTTGCAAAAATTCAGGCCTCGGACTTAAACATTTTCATTAGAATAACAGTTTTTCGTACTTTTGTTCCTAAAGGCTTGGGGATAATGACCTGATTGATGGTGTGTGTCTACCCACATGACTAAAGATAAAGGCCGAGTTAAATTTCGGTCCATTGATTTTTGGTAAATATTCTTGTCTTGGACTCTAGAATGACAGATTTACGGAGTGTTTTCGGCACAAATTACGGATCTGGAGCAAAATGCTTTTCTTACATATCTACTGTACGTCTTCAAAGTATAAATAGTGCGCATTGTGTTTCGCAAACACAACTCTTTTTGTCATGACATTTGCAAACTATTGATATATATTTAAATAGATATGATGCTTCATACATTTATTGACATAATGACAAATTGAACATACAAAATGTTTGATAATCGAGCTATTTTCATTTAAAAAGTATGTAACAATTAAGATTCAGACGTTTATCGCAAGCCTTGTGGTTGTTTTTGTAGCCGTTGTTGTCATTGTTGTTTTTGCCAACATTTTCGTTGTTGACCAAGTTATTGACATAATGACAAATTGAACATAAAACATGTTTGATAATCGAGCTATTTTCATTTAAAAAGTATGTTACAATTAAGATTCAGACGTTTATCGCAAGCCTTGTGGTTGTTTTTGTAGCCGTTGTTGTCATTGTTGTTTTTGCCAACATTTTCGTTGTTGTTGTCGCCACTAGTGTCGTTGTTGTAGTCGCCGGCTGTGTTGTTTGTGTTGTCACTGCCGTTGTCGTTGTTGTTTTCGACAGCGTTGTTGTCGTTTGTTTTCGGCTTCTTTGTCGTTGTTTTTGTAAGGTCCGTTGTCAGTGATGTCGGTGTCGATGTATTTGTTGTTGTCGCCGCCGTTTTCCTTGTCAATAGCATACGGCTGGAAGTGAAATGAAAAAAAGCTGTGAAATAAATTGTGTTATTGATCAACGAATTCGCGTGAATGTATGCATAGTTTTGGTTCTGTATATAAAGTTATAAATGCTGAACAGTAAGGAATTGATTATTAATGAGATTTAATTATTGTTGCTGTTATTATATCTCACGTAGTATTCAATTCGATTGTTCCACACTATATCTGTTATCCTGCACACTCGTACCGGAATATGTGTAGATAAGTCTATGAAACTCATCCAAAGAATCACATATTCCACAAACAATGTCTTATTATGAAAATATAATTTACTTTCAATTTACTTCCTCTGTAACGCTATATGAAAAAAATCGTATGTATATTCATCATCTTCCCAAAATCTTCAAAATATAATCATGTTGAATTAGTGCCAGTTGATCTCTATGATTACCTATAGACCTGTATCGACCGTAAAACGTGTGTATTTAGTTATATCTATTTATTTAACATCGATTGCATCCAACGGCTTAAGCTTCATTGAAACGCTCTCGAGTCCGTTTGCTGGGACTAGAACCAGAGCTTAGTGTCTTTGAGGAAGCTAACGAATGCTGTGAGGATCGAACCCGTGACCTCCCGGTCGGAGACAGATGCCCGCCTTGACACGGGACTGATTTGCAACAAAACTGACCATAAGAGTTAATCTTATCACATAAATGTGACTTAGCCACTTAAATAAGTTTTTAGTTGAAACAGAACTATGCACATCTTTTAAATCATCGTTATAGTAAATGGGTTGAGAATATGTACTTTAACTAGTGATGTCATGATGATCGAATAAAATCGATCATTCGTTGTTGGTTGAGAAAGTCAGTGATAATCTATTCTCTTTCCGGAAAATCGATGTTGCTGATTTAGTAGATAATTATTTAAAAGACGGAACTTGAGATAAACTCAGTCAGTTGTTAGCATCTGTGTTCGTTTATTACACAGTTTTAAACACTTCCCTTTGGTTATATTGTTTTACAAATCACCCGTTTATTGAGATATGCATCTCATTTTTCAACATTGAGTTATATGAAATTATGTAGTCGCAATATATTTAATATCTTTGTCTCATTTATACAGCTTGATTCATTCAGTTGAACATACCTATACTCTTTGAAATTATGTTGAATAATAAACGATTAATAACTGATTATGTAAGATTGATTTTATTCGATAATTGATTATGATTTATTTATTCTGATAGCGATCTTGCCCTTTTCCTTGTGCCCCAAATATTAATATGGGTCATATACTGTCGAAGGTAAATGCACATGAGAAGTATTAAGCCGTTCGGTCAATTCAATAACGAGTTATTGATTGTGACAGTTACCTTGACCTTTGATCTAGTGACCCTAATTTCAATAGGGGCCATCTACTATCCAAGGCGAATGCACATGGGAAGTGTCAAGCCAATCTGTGAATCAGTTGATGAGTTATTTATCGGAAACGAATTCACAAGGGACGTATCGAGCGATCGGTCCCTCCGTTCACAAGTTGTTGATTGGAAACAATTTCCTTCTTAGTGTGACAATGACCTTGACCTTTGACATAGTGACTCCAAGTTCAATATGGGTCATCTTCTGGCAAAGGCCTAAACACGTGGTAAATATCAAGCCAATTGGTCAATCCGTTCACAATTTATTGAACGGAAACGAACTGGTCTACCGACAGACTATCCAGCAAAACAATATACCCCTCTTCTTCGAAGGGGGACATAACAATTCTGAATCACTTTTTAGGCTTACTACCAAAACCAGTAACGTTAACTGTCCATGTGCCCGTAAGAAGCGGGTTGTCCCATGGATCACTTGCGCTGAAACAACAAATGAAACCCATGAAGTCGTGTAGATACTTACCAAAGCTACATCATAATGAGAACTATAGATACAGTTATGTTGAACCTGCTAAAATGATATGCAATACAATGACGTGGTGAGAAGTTGTTTAAGAACAGATTTTCGATACGACAACAAACATACACGCGTACCGCTTGAACTTTGAAGTAAAATGTATTGTGGTTTTATCGATATGTATAAAGAGTTTTACAGGACGAAGAAACCATGAATACAATTAATCTGCTTTTGAACAACTGCTTACCTCAGTGTCACGGAGTAACTAGGAACGCAGTTTTTCTTGATGACATCTTTTATCTTTAAATCCTCCGTCAGGATTCTGGCTCACCAAGGTAATTTTTAAAACATAAAAAAGCGTTGACTTTTATATGCAAAACGGTATATGCTATTGATGATATTTTACGACTTAACGAGAGAAACAAATATTCGAGCATATTTAAAAATAATGGATATACCTATATATTGAAAGCAAACACGATCTTTAGAAAAGCTATCGATCAATATATACCTATAGTTATATGTGTACAAGTCATAAGATCGCTAAACACTTGATGAATAACGTCCCAAAAAAGAAGAGTGTATTTTATCCGAGAGTAAAAAGTATTCATTTTACAAGAAGAAGAATAATATTGAGAGATAGCCTACATATAATGTTTGTCGGTATGAATTTAATAAGATTTTTGGAAATGCGTGGGGGTGTTTGCCAATCTGACACACCCAGCATAGTTTTAATTTAGTACAGAATCCATTCGTTTAGCGCCCGAAACGCAAATCAGATTACGAAAGTGAGAAATTAATGGAAAGTCGCTTCGTTGTTACAATTGCCAAATTACCAATATACGTCTTATAATGTTTGAAGTTTAATAAGATCACCACGCAATGTATTGGTTTGAACCATCCGTTGTCGGAACAATAATTGAAATTAAATAAAATAGGAAAACAAACAATACAACAAGTATCTGCATTCTGATAGTTATAACCTCCGAAGTGTATTAAACAGTTTTACCGCGACATAATTGTTTCGCACTATTTTGAATAAACGCATTCCTCCGCCTCAACATTTATCTGTTTTGTTTGTGTGTGTTTTCGTAGCGTGTTTCGGTAAATAAGAAAAAGCATACAATCTCTACAGTTTTATCAACAACATCGTGTAAAAATGGGAAAATCATTTCTCACTTCAAACAAAACGTTTTTCAAATTGAGTGCGAAAATAGTGTAGTTCATAGACATGTTTATCCACATAGAGGTGAGTTGAGCGTTAACCAAAATAAATAGCTAACTGTGCTTATTATCTTTAGGACATAAAGCTATTAAATCATGTAGCTTTGCTGACTTTACTTTCACATTTACATACAAGTGAATGTTTGCTAGTTTTACCTTGAATAAGTGGTCGATTTTCTTTCTTATTTACTGTAAATCCAGCTTACCATGAAATGTTGTATATGAGCTAAAATACGTTTAGCCAACTCCGTAAAATCCAAAACATAGACAC
Source organism: Dreissena polymorpha (assembly GCF_020536995.1). Classification (NCBI taxonomy): domain Eukaryota; kingdom Metazoa; phylum Mollusca; class Bivalvia; order Myida; family Dreissenidae; genus Dreissena; species Dreissena polymorpha. Next base: position 46,888,937 of record NC_068360.1, read on the forward strand.
GTATTTGTTTAATCTGTAGACAATCCTATTTGTATAAATGTACAACTGCAATTTGATGACATAAAAAGTTTATCAGTCCTGCTTAGAAAAGAGTTATTCATCTGGGTAATCAAATGAAGGAATAATATTGAGCACTGAACGGTTATGGCCCTTTTAGCGTAAAAAGCAAGAAACGACTGATTTAAATGTCGAAAGTAGTTGATTGAATTCCAATATTCATTGCAAATGAAACATGTTTTGTTTTAAATAAAAAGTTATATGATCTCTGCATCTATTAGAGTAACGAAACACTGTACAATTGTATATCTGCTCTTATGAAGAACATTATCAGCACAAACTTTCTTAATGGCTGCATCTGAAAATTAAAGAGTGTAAAAGGTAAAACGTTTTGTAACGGTTGTCAATGCATGACGTCAGCAGAGACTTTTATATTTGTTTGCTTAAAGAAATAACTATTTGTAATTGCAAAACGTGTTAGATCAAGTTAATTTCATAATTTAATGGCATATCTGTGAACAGACAGCACAGACGGCTAGTTTTAATATTGAATTAAAATGTTTAACTTTTGACGCAAGGATATCCTGGTTTAAGTTGTTTTACCATACCTTTATAAAAATAGAAATATGCGCTTTGTTTACTTTCACCTCTAAACCAATTGGTCGAATTGTAAACTTAGCCTAAAGCGCACGTTTTTTTAAATATAGTTCATACTTTTTCTTGTAAGAATGAGCCTTACTGTATTAACACAATTTACTTTGTATTATGAATGTTAAGGATAATTGGAAGTTGTGATAAGTGAATGGGTCATTGTTAAGAAGAACAGTTTTGTCAAGTATAGATTTTTAATATCCACATTACGGTTATTGTTCAATGTACAACTGGCTTACAATCTGTAAAATGATCTTACTATCAGTGATCCAATGACTTTAAACATAATATTATTACTCTTTCATGTTTTGATTTAAATGTGTTTTTACATTTGTTTATTATTAATTGTTTTAATGAAAGTGTGCTTTAAATAAGATCGAACAGCACATTGTACTAATAAGACGTTCAAAGAGTGACTTATGCATCCATTTTAACCCCTTAGGTTGTGTCCTTAGAAAATATACCCCAAACCCCAAGGATTTGACAAAACTCGTTTTTAGAATAAGCTGCGAAAGTCGTCGACGAGGAAAATACAACGATCGAAGAGGGAAATACAAACGAGTATAGAAAATACAAATGATGATAATCATATCGTACACATCCTTTATTTGTCAACTTATTAACGCAAACAGGTACCATCAATCAATTAGTAACAAAACCAATAGTAAACAGTTAATATTTTCATAAATTGATTACATGGTATTAAACAATTATCGTGTTTTATAAAGTTTAAAGAATTTGTATCATTTATTAAAGGGCATAGTAATCTTCGCTGATTTGGGACCCATCGACCCATCTGACACTGTGCTTTCAGTGGACGGAGAGTAGTAAACGTTTAGATTGATTTAATACAAGAGTGAATGAAAAATATTTAGTTGTGCACGACAAACTCAAAAAAAAGTTAGTGCCATTTTAAACGAACTTTCTTAGATTTAAATAAATCTGTTATTAGTCATTGTTTGACGGAATCTACGGAAAGTTTTCGAAGGAAAATATCACTAAGTATTGTAATTTCTATGGCTACCTGATCAACTAAACGATTTTCTGAGATACACTGAGATACACTTGGCTAGCTGCTTGTCTCAGCAAATTAAGGACCTTGTTACTGCTAATCATTAGTTTTTTGTTTGTTTTTTTTTGTAATTTTTGCTAAATTGATTTATCGCAAAATGACCATACCTGGGACTTAACACCTTCAGTTTGGGTCTTGCACATTTTGGTCAAGATTATCATAGGACTTACACAAGTGAAAATTGTTAAACAAAAGGGTCTGAAAGGTCCAAAGTCGCTCACCTGAGATACAAAGAAATTGACATTGTATGTGCAGCCCAAAATATCATTAGAACAAATCTTCTGATTAAGTTTCATGAAGAGTGAACTATACATGTAACTTAAAGAGTGCTAGCAACGTTTTACTTTAGCCGTACATATGGATTAATTTCCCGCCGCTGACGGCCATGTTGTTTTATCAGACAGGACACAATTTTGACTTCCTCCAAGAAATCATTAAAATAAATGTTCTGACCAAGCTTCATGCAGATTTGACAATAAATGTGACTTTAAGAGAGTTAACAAGTTTTTACCAAAGCAATATTATAAAAATTCCGCGCCTTTGGCGGCCATGATGTTCAACCAACGTTAACCATATTTCATCTCGTCTTAGATATAATTGCGACAAACCTTCAGACCAAGTTCCATGAAGATTGGACAATAAATGTGGCATCCAGAGTGTGAACAAGGTTTTAAAATAGCCATAAAAAATAATCCGGCCCCTGGCGGCCATGTTTGTCTAGCAACTGATATCATGTTCAAGCTCTTCTAAGATATGATTGGGACAACTATTCTGTCTAAGTTCAATGATGATCGGACCATAAATGTGGCCTCTAGAGTGTTAAGAAGCCTTTCATAGCTATTTATATATATATATATAAATATATATATATATATATATATATATATATATATATATATATATATATATATATATATATATATATATATATATATAGATATATATATATCCCTTGCGGCAATGTTTTTCAACAGACCCTAACTATTTTCGAACTCATCCAAGATATCATGAGAAAAAACAATCTGACCAATTTTCATGAATATTGAACTTTAAATGTGACTTTAAGAGTGTTTACAAGTTTGTAATCAAGCCATGTAAGGTAAAATGCCCCGCGACCTGGCGGCAATGTTTTTCAACCAATTGGAATCATTTTCTTCAAACTCGTCCAAGATATAATTGGGACAAATCTTCTTACGACGTTTCATGAAGATCGGACAGAAAATATAAACACAATTCAATAACTGTTTTTGTTTATGTATCTTACATCTCTCATTGAGAAAACAAGATTTGCGGGTGTGCTGTCTGTAACGGATAAATATTGAACGATGTGTTGAAAATATTTTGTAACTTAAACATTTTGCAAAGGATGAGATTGTTAATTGATAGATTATAACACGTTTCAAATTGTAGTTTTTAAGATAGAAACCAACCAAACAACACAGCAAAACAACATTATCTTTTTTAAGTAAAACGTAAATATTTACAAAACATATAACATATACATTATATATCGGGCTTCATAGGAGCAACACATAATAAAGTGTATTGAATAAGTGGTATATCGTATAAAATGATGTCAATATGAAATGTACACCGCTGCCGACTATACTATTGCACAAGAATGGTCTCATCATAAAACAGATTTGTAACAAAACGCCGCATAGATTTTCTGGTATAATGATGGATCGCAAAATGTATGAAACTGTTTCTGTATACATTATAAATATATACAAATCTCAATATTTTAGTAGGGGATACTATGCAACTTTCTTAGTTTTTCGTCTATAAAACATAACTTGCAAAAACAATAAAACATTAAATAAACTACCAATGGCAAAAGCAATAATCATAAGTCGGTCACCAGTGGTTAATATGGATGTAGTTATTCTGCCAAGTCCATGGAAAATGCACAGAAATGACGATGTTGCCGACAGCTGCCCGGGACACTTCGTCCTGTGAATCTTATACATTTGCAGCACCTTAAAAATGGAACGGATATTGTTAGCTTTTCCATTCAGACATAGAAAAAACAACAAAATATATTCGGATTTATAAGAGTAAATACATCTGAACATCAATAAAGTGCGTTTTCTGTTCTTAACAATCAGGACTGGCTAACAGTTGAAAACTGGTCATTAATTGCCGAAAGACTGGTTATCACAAGTGCCCGTACGTCATAAAAATCCGTATCAGCTTAAATCGTTAAGTTTAACGCAGTCAATAAACAAACCTAAATCAGATCAACCCTTAATGCCCAAGAAAGTTCTGTTTGAAATTTGCAAGACTTAATTGTCCAAACAGAGTGAATCAAAACTCACCAAACAAAAGTAGGCATTATCAATGATAGTGAAAACTTATCAGTTAATGCACTTGGTTGCTAACAAGAAAGAAACTAGCCGAAGTGAAATGGTTTGTCAGTTAACTAAAATACGTTTAATGATTTTAAATATATTACTTCAAACTTACCCGACTTAATACCATGGCTGGCATGCTAAGAAGATACAGCGTCTGGACCAGACGTTGGGGCACGGATGGCCATAGCAGCAGCACCATACACAAGATATATACCGTCATGAATACCAGAGAGGCAATAGGCCGTTGGTTGTATTGCAAGAGAAGGCACACCAACACCACGAACATAAACATCAGCACAATGTGTTCGCCCCACGCGCTGCATATATATTTTATAAATCTTATTAATTCATACAGTTTTTTACTGATAAAATAACTATCATAAACACAACATAGCAACTAATTTGAATTACCCCAACGATAATAATATTTATATAATATTTGCTACATATTTTTTATGTTGTTGCACAACAACAACAACATTCATTCTCCTATTTTCACCACCACAATATCAAAACATTGCAATATATATGCTAACTGGAAAGATTGTTCAACAGAAATACAATCCAAAACAAATTTCACTCGTATAAAACATACATACGATATCAAGTATCCCACCGATTGATAATAAGTGTATAGTATGCACAAACTAGTTTAAAGTTATCGTAAATCGAAAACGAGTTTTGTGGTGTTTCTTAAATGATCTTGAGACATTCATGTTGTACATAAAACAGCTAGATTCTTAAAACATAATTTACCCAAATTATGTATGCTCGTAAATTATACGACGTATATACGACTATTCCTAACTTTGTGATAGAAATCTAAATAAAATGATTGCAAAATATAGTGGCTGTATTAAAAAAGACAATAAAACATCGTATACGCTTTTACTTCACTCGTAAATATAGATCTATTTGAAATGACATAAGGACTATAAGAGCACAACTTAAATGGGAATCTGTTATAGAAATGCATAAGCTACTGAGATACAGACCTAAATGATAATCTGTTGTAGATTGCATATGCCACTGTGGATGACGATGCTTGTAGTAGTAGCAGGAGACTACAGAAACTGACACAAAGGGTGCTACGCTTTCGTAGGATTTTGAAAATCTGTGGAACTTGGCCTGTAATAAAAACCAGACGGAAAGGTGCACAGCATGCAATCTGAAACATTTACCCTCTTAACATTTTATGTTAACTGCTTGAAATTCAAGACATTAACATTATATATACATTATGTAACTTTAATGGACATAAACTTCTTTGATATCATAAATTTAAGGATACATATCAGCCCGAAGTCTTTCAGGGATTATGTAAACCCAATTAACACCGTACAAGGCTTAAGATAATACAACTGTACTAAAAATAAAGAAGAAATGGAAAGCAAAATAAATGTTTTAGTACAAATGTCAACCATTTTTGTTGTTCTTAAGAAAGTACCCTCTTGCAGAATGTTAGATTGACACAATTTCTTAAATTTAGTCCTAAAAGTATCACGTTATACAATACTTTTTTTTACTTGACTCACTCAACATTTCGATGTCTGCGGAACGCACGTGTCTATTTTAACATATATAAGTGACTAAAAAGAACATTCAAATCTGTAGTTTATTTGAACTTACTTATGGTCATTGTTCCAATAAGAATGTATCCCAGCACCGTGAGTAAGCATGATCCTGAAAATATTAGAAGTATCATTATCTTTGCTGTCTATATTACACTTGAGTCTATACATTAATTATGCATCATGATTTACAGTTGTTTATAAGTCAATACACGGTTTGTTGTGTGGATGCTTTTGAATTTAACCACGAGGGTGTAGGTTACTGTTCCAGCATTACAACTTCAAAGTAAACATGATAGAAGAGCAGTAAAATAAACACACCATGGCGTGATTGTCCAAAGTTCACTAATTTATCCGGATATTCACCAAATATCTCCATTACTTTATTACGTAATAAATTACGCAATGTGCGAACTAATAATAATATTCCAGACCTGGTGTATAAAGTAACCTGCAGTTAAGCAATTATTTCATACTTAAAATTAGAGATAAACATTTAAGAGGGAAGTATAAAGAACATCCGCATGACGAACGGATAAGAACATTGTTTGCTGTGTTATGACGTTATACTTATATGGTGAGCCATTTAAGTCACTTTTAACTACAGCATTTTAACAAAAAGAAACATTCACTGATGGTTCTTGTTTATCCTTTGGGAATGCTACTACTACTGCTACTTCTTATGATAATAATACATATATTGCTAATATATGTATTATATTTATTAATTTTATTATAATTATGAATTTTTTTTTCTAAAAACATCCTCAATGTAAGCTGTTTGAATCAGTATCAATATAGCATGGATTTCAGAAACGAAATGTGCATCTTTTTCTTGGTGTTAAATGCGTTAACTCTATAATCAATCTCATGAGGAATAAAATATGATGGTTATAATGGCATTTACCAGAAGTTCTGTAATGTTAATCACCTTAATATGTTTGCGTATTAATCACAAACCATATAGGATCTACATTGTATTGCATACAAATAACATTACCCGAACCATGAAGCTATGCAAATATGGCACGTGCAATGCATGTTTTGAATTCGGAAGAAAACATCTAGTAGTAAAATGCAAGCATGTGGAAAAAACATACTTAAACGCGCGCGCTTATGTGTATTTACTTCGAGAAAGGTTTCAACAGTTTAACGCTTAAGTCTCAAAGTAGAGACCTGCGGTTGACCATAAAGGTCTACTCGTTAATCAGTAAATCAAAAGTCCCCTTTGATTTACAATATAGTCAGCAGGTTCAGTGTTGGATCAAGTACATTTCGGCCGTGCTCTGTGAAAAGTGGGCTAATGTCTGTGCGTGAAGTGTCGTCCCAGATTAGCCTGTGCCGTACGCACAGGCTAATCAGGGACGACACTTCCCGTCTGAACCAGATTTTCATCCATAACCGTCTTCCTTTAAATAAAAAAATGCAATAAAAGCTGAAAGTGTCGTCTCTGATAAGCCTGTGCGGACTGCACAGGCTAATCTGGGATAGACATTTTACGCACATGCATTAAACCCCCTTTTCACTGAGCGCGGCTCATGTCAATTAAACAAGTTTCTGTCCATACAAATGTGAGCAGTAATGTATTATCATTTGTATACGTATATGTTTCTTATTGTTCGAACATATATCTGATAAACATTATTACAACTATTGGTGCCAGATATAAATAGCTCAAGGCCTTGAGATGATATGACTTTCAATCCGTTACTTGTGTATGTATACTAATCAACACTAGTGAATGTTCTGATTAATATAAGTATGACTATCACGCCAGTTTACAGTTTACGAAGATAACTAATCGTAAATTGTTACAACTTAACAGTAACACTTGACTTACTACATATAGGTATCATGGTCAGTGTTTCTACTCGATGAAGAGTGGACTTTGCCACTGATAACACTGTCATATATACACGTGTGTGTGTGTGTGTGCTTGTACATTGCGGTTCATTCGTTCAATGTCATCACATATGCGCCGTGTCTGCACGAGATAACCATTTAGCTTCGATCTACATATATTGACCATGAACCTGATGAAACGTTTCGTACGTATCTCCAAGGCTATTAGTTAAATCTTCTCCATGAAAATGAAGAGAATCCAAAACGCCTTTTTGTTGAAAATGATATCTGATTCCTTAAAACACATTTGTTTAGGAGGTATCATATCACTGGATGTTTAGTTTAAATAAATCATGTCGAGTATGTGAAGAGCATTTATGCATGATCGTTTTTGTTTACTGTAAATGTCGTCACGCCACACATTTTAAGATTTTGTATATTTGCATGTACAGAAACTAATTATCGGAGCTATTTGTTTGCGACCGTGCGTGTAGTTCGATGTGCATGCATTTGATTATTTATTTCGCTTTTTGAAAACAACGAATCTCTTTTTTCAGGTCCCATTCGTCGCTTAAGAGGCATTAATAGCTCAGCTCATTGTTTTTCTTTGAAATCGATGATAAGTAAACGAATTTATAGTCGACTCTGAACATATGTTATCAACATAAAGAAGTGAAACTTCAGCTGCTCCAGCAGTATTGCATTCTTATTATACACACGTTCGTGCATTCTTATTATACACAAGTTTGTGATCTTTTATTTATGGCAAGTGACCAATTGCCCAAGCAGTACGAAACAGCACAATAAGAAACAACATATACATATAGAAGAATAAAGTTGGGGTCACCGCCTTTGAACGGTCAATGCAAAGCATTGGGGGTTTAAACCGGTAATAGAGCGCTCAACCTCACACTTGGCCCAACAATATGAATGATGCATATACGCGAAATTCATATTAAACCTCATAGCATTGCAATTTACATTAAACAATAATAAAAGGGAATCAAACGCATTCAATTTAATTACCACTTAATTACTTAATGGTAGGAAGGGGACCAGAGCAACATAATTACAATTTTTGAGGAACGATGAATTGAAATTACCAACAAGTATCAACACAATAGCATTATAATAGCATTATAGTTAATATTGTACATCATCATCGTGAAAATACAGGAATAACAGCAATATTGTGTTTAAAAGATCAACATTCCAAGCTTGGTTGTTTATGTGACTGCAATATACTTTGAAACAAGAGATGTGTTCGTCAGAAACACAATGCCACCTACTGCGCCGCTTTGAAATATTTTTTGTACATGTGACCTTGAAGGATGACCTTGACATTGAACTTCCACCACTCAAAATGTGCAGCTTCATGAGATGCATGCCAAATATCAAGTTGCTATCTTCAATATTGCAAAAGTTATGGCCAACGTTAAAGTTTTTTTGACGGACGGACGTACAGACTGACATACTGACATACTGACTGACGGACAGTTCAACTGCTATATGCCACCCTATCGGGGGCATACAAAATGTAAAAGAAAATGAATTTAATATCTGGAAATAATACCCATATAGACTAAGGCGATAATTTATCAAAACGAATATGCTAGTTATAATAAAAAGCTCCGTGATCTATACACGTGTATATTATTCAAAATAAACAAAACGAAGCTTACACATTAATCGATGGAGAAACGCTCGTAAGAAAGTAATTATTAAAACAGTTGAACGATATAAACCCGATGACTTATCAATTATCTTGCACACAAAATATGCATAATGTTCAGACATTAAAGGAGATATGATAGGATTTTATGAAAACTCTTCACAAATATAGAGCGATAGACAAAAGATTGGTGTCATCATTGGGTCAGACAGGGTTACATTCCAGTATACACACTTTCACTCAGTGAACCTTTTTGGTCAGCTCGAGGTGTTATAATTTACTATCAAGAATGGTATGTGATTTGTTCATATGATAAACCAATTTTGAAATAAATTTAATGAAAAACTGATGAGTCACTGATGGTGAATAGTTATGAAAATACCGTTATTGCAATCATTTCATCACTGTTTTATAATGTATTATTTTATAATTTGTATTTAGTTGATGAATTGAAAATGTTGTTCGGCTATGTGATCAAGCTCTTTGGAATAACCTTTTATTATTGCACAAATGTGGCTAGTACGCATAATGATAAGCGGATATCGGCTCATTTGTATGAGACAGTACCAACAGCAAACCACTAATGTATCAACACGTTATTCAAGACAGTTATTTAAAATGTATATGTGCTACTTGCTGCCTATTCACAATATCAATTTTATATTGTTAAATGTACCGTCAAAAATAAGTCCACAAACATGTAAACAAACATGTGATATCGATTAATTTTTATTCGCACACAATTTTCTTGAACATTTTTCCACTTTTGAAAACTTAAATATTTTTGCAAAATTCTGATATTGCCCTCATGTACATGTTAGCAAAATATTATATTTAGAGAAAAAAACAACAGCAAAACAGTTCAATTATGTGTATTTAAAACAAATCTGACCAACTGTCGGTTACATAAACATACAAGCGAAAGTGGTTTTTGTATATGTATACAGCATAAACACTTTTTTGTCTGTCTAGAGATCTTGTGGGTTAATTTATACGCATCAAAACTCAGTCCAAAGTAAATTAGACCACACATATATCGGTTTATGTTTTTAATGCATCTTAGTAACTAGAGCATTGTTTCCTGTTTATTACATCATTGCAGTAACATTATGAATTGGAATTATTAGTATCACTGAATTTTCATAAAACAATTAATTAACACATATTTATTGAACATAAGCACATGATTCAGCCTTTTCATGGACAACATAGATATTAACTATTTTCTTGAAAAATATTAAAGCATGTAGAGAATAACTATTCATATCAACATGATTTAAAATTATCTAAGTGTTTAATAAAATGAGATGTAATTGTTTTTATGCAAATTGGCATGATTAAATATCTCTTTAAAGGCATGTTAAAGCAATGTGTTTGTCTTAAAACACGGGAAATCCATTGCGACCTATCGCCGACAGCACCAAGTATCTTCGTTAATTACATTCCGTTAGTTAACTACTTCAAACAACGTTTGCTCGTGTTACAAATAAACTGAAATGTCGATTTAAAAGATTGACTCAACATACTAAATTACCTTCAACATGTCTTCGCATCACAATCTCGCCAATCTCGTGGAAACACGTGTGTTGGACTCCGTTGCGTAAGATTTCGTCATCACGATCCAATCGTGACGTTATAATGCCCGTATAGTACGACGTGAGAAGTTCCATACTCGCCATTGACTCGGATAAGTATTTTTGTTTCACCACACCTACGATATTATGTTTGTCACTGCTATTATTCCCTCAATACACTAACTAATCAACATAAGGATGACTTATTAAATAGCTTAAAATGCAATATATTTAAAGCACCAGCTTAAAGTAAGTTAGTCTTACTTACACTATTTTATCAGTGCAAGTAAGTCTTACTTAAACTCATCAATAAATCATCTGTCAAATATGAATGTAATATACCTCTAACTAATCAGCAACCTAATCGACAACAATTACACTCGTTAACGAACAAAAGTGTCTCATTTGCTTTTATACCATGTATTTAGCTGCATGGTATCATCTAGACATCATAACCAGACATGAACAATAAGTGTTGAAGGTTATCATCATAGCCATGGTAGCTAACTGGACTATTTTGATATTGACATCTAAATATGAGACACTGTGTACAGCTCCTATTTTTAGCATTGATGAAGCAATGTTTATTTCTGTTTGTATCAACAGACCATATTTTACACATTGATATGATCGTATTTCTCTGAGAAGTTAAACTTCAACAGTATATGCTGCGTCAACAGAAGTTAGGATTCCCTGATTTGACCTTTATTGAGATCTGTTTACGGCTTGTCAATTACAATTGTCCGCATTGGACCTTGTCTGATCTAAAATCTTTGCCTAACTTATAATTGGCGTGGTCAAGGGCAATCACTGAATGATGTCATTTACAGTGTAGAATATTGTTTGCTCCTAGGACACAGCATGGCTACATGTTTTTTTATTCAGAGCAGCCAGTGTATGGGTGAAATGTACTTTCGCTGTAACCTGTTCATTATATGTAGGATTCTATATAACAACCTCAGCATAATCATGCTAAGTAGGTTGTTTTTGTTGGCGCATACTTCTTTAAGGTATTCTTTGTAGTGTAAATCTTTTAAGTCGCACAGTGTCTTATATTTATACGTCAATATACACATAGCTCAATTCCTCATCATCGCATGAATCTCAAACAATACCGTATTAGTTTCGTGCGCAACCCGTAAACAATAACGTAATGTTCAGTAGCTGTTGCCCATCGGCAATTATCTTATGGTGATTGCTAGCCTTACCCCAGCATCAGTTTAGTGTCTGTTTCAATAGTTTTTCAATATAATCCTCGAACAGTTGACATGTAGTGATTCTTAGAACATATCTGTGTCTATCCACACAGCGGTCATACATGCGGCTTTAGTTTCTGCACACAATGCAGAGGTGAGGGCATAATGCGGGTAATGATTAGGCCATCGGAGAGGACAGTACTTAGCCTGACATCTCCTATGCAGTCGATCACCCATACTTCTATAAATTAGCTTAACCACCAAGCTGGTCATGACGTTACTTCAATTACGGATGGCACTTTGATAACAGAGAAAAAACAAAAGCAATGCAAGAAATACATGGTCCTCAGATTTTTTTTAATTTATGTCCGTTATATTAGTTTTTGAGACACGGCACATGGTGAAGTTGATAACAGGCATATCCTTGTGTATTGCGATGAATTACTTTCATTGATAAAAAGTGTTTTTTTTCTAAAAATGATAATATTAAATCGAAAAAAAGCATAAACGGGATGATCAGTACACCTTTCAACATAAACATACTTAAAAATAGTGCACTACAGTGTTTGCTATTGCAGCATGTAGATAAATTTATGTGCGTAAAATACTGATATTTTGATGTACTGAATGAAATATGAACAAAGATAGAGCATGTTTAAATGATGGAATGCAAGATTTTTAAGACACTGATTTCCGATAACGGGAGACTTTCGAGAGTACCGGTGTAGTACGAAAGGAATCAGACATCGAGATGAATGTAGAGAAGTTTCAATGTTGCGAGAGATATGAGAAAAATAAATTATATCTTCAAGCTACAATGGTCAGATTTTAATCCTCAAGATGTCGAGTGTCAATTGAATATACCATGGACACAAAACAATGCTCATAGTTCAAAGGGATAAGAAAAAAATAAGCACATTTTCGGTGATTTGCATTGTATATACGTAAGTACAGAAATTTTTAATTATTTCCTGCTTACTTTAAAAAATCTTTAAAGCGAATTTCGCATTTTTGGTTCATTAAAAATATTGTGTTCTACTTGTTAAAAAGTGTCCGAGAATCGGGAAGTGAAATGTCATCCACAATGAGATGATTGGCTAAAGAAATATCCATATTATTTGGAATCTGTCTCACTCTTTAAATATTTTAAGTTCCTCAAGTATGTCAGTTAACTACAAATTTAATATATTGTACCATTAGTAGACACTTTGAAATTTTAATTCGATTAGTAAACACGTTACTGATTTATTTCTAAGTATATTTATTTTGTTGATATATATACTGGACATCTAGTTTATGCTGATTTTCGATGGAATTTTATCGTTTGTTTTTATATAATAAACCGTTTTTTCCGCGAATTTCATTCTTCATTCTTCACGTTTCGAAGTGCTGTGCCATTTATCGGCAAAACAATATTCCGTGTATGAAAACCCAATGAATTGAACACAGATGCAAACAAGCTGAAACCTCACCTCTCGCGCATGGCTTTTGTTGTTATCTGTTATCGAAGTGCAATCCGTTATCAAAGTACTCGCATGAGGCACTAAATATTCATCGTAAGCACCAGTTGTGGATTGTTAATGCTTTCTTTTATGGAAACGACGTGAGAAATATTACGTTGGCGCTGCAATAGGAAGCATTTAAACATATGTGTAAAAAGGATAATACTGTACCGCCATTCAGCCTGGTAACGCAATGATGGCATTTCATACGTACATGTGCATTGCCAAACAGTGCGTTATACATGCTCATGAACCTTAATTTCCCTATTTAGTCATGATAAAATAAAAGAAACATGGTTGATCTCTATCCTATTTCTAGTATCAATGCATAATATTAATAATCTTTTTTTTCTAGACCAATGCGTAAAACTCGTATTGTATCCTTATTAAAAACTTATTGAACTTACGTATACAAGTACGTTTCCACTCGTTTCATCGTGCGACCTTTGCATCAATAACACATTCTCTAAACTATAAAGTATAAAGCGTTAGAGACGCGCATCGATTTATGTAGATATATAAATAAAAAACCGAGGAGTAAATGCTTTTCTTTGGCAAAATGCAAAGCAGTAGTCTTTTTAAATGTCTATGCGTTTCCTCTATCAACCAAAGCGCACGCACCAACTCGTACAGTCTAGTTAATTGTATGTAATAGTGTTTACTCTAGATTGCAATAAGTTAGCCAGTTGTTACTTAAGGGACGTATTTTCTGTTTTATATCGTAACTTTTACTTCGGCCAGTAGCATTGTAGTAATTTTAAGTGTAATTCAATCTGCTTGACTAGATTCATGTTGATGAGTTGAAATCGTCTCTATCAAAACGCGCCCCCGTGCGAGAAAGACTCAAACTCTTGACCTTTTATTCCGCAGGCGAACGCCGTAAGGACTATGCAGCGGCGGGAATCAAGTATATGGACATATATATTTCCGATTTATACCTTATAACTTAAGCAACATTAACATTATTACATATTATTTTTGAAGATAACGATACAGTAGTGTATGTTTGCAACATTTGACTACCGATAGCAGTACAGACAGACAGACAAACACGCGATTATGGGTTTATCACGTATGGGCATCTCAGTTGTAAACAACACGCACGAAACGGCGGACTTCAGTCGCCTTGATATATCGTATGATTGCGATAAATTAACGACTAATTATTACAAAACAAGATCGTGAAGTAGAGTCATTGAGAGCATAGTGAATTTATTTGTTTAATTTAAAGAGACTGTCAACCGCGATTGACGAAACAAGAAAAGTTCTAAAATACCGTTTTTTTTTAATCATATTTAGTTTATATTGATAAAAATATCACGACTGGTATATTACATGACTTGAAAAAAGTTCATATTTTCAGTATATTCGGTAATACAAATTCGCGATGTGAAATCGAAAGTACATCGCAAAATAGGTGACGTAACGATATACACACTATAAATATCGCAAGTAGATTGATCATTTTATATATAAAATATATACAATTCACTACGCATACACAATTTGCATTCCTGGGTTTACCACGTGACGACGATGATCAATCTACTTGTGTTATTTATAGTTAACTGGTAGTTACCTGGTACCTGTACCCAGTAAAATTAATTAGCGAATATTGTGAAAATATGAACACTTCACAACTTTTTTCAAGCAATGTAATATACCAGTCATGATACCACCACCACCACCACCACCACCACCACCACCACCACCACCACCACCACCACCACCACCACCACCACCACCACCACCACCACCACCACCGCCACCGCCACCGCCACTGGTTCTACTATTAGTTCTACTATTAGCAAAACAAATATTACTACACCGTACTACTACATCAACACTGCCTCTTTTAGTACTACCGTGCTACTTCTATTACCACACCGCTACTTCCACATGTACTTCTTCAACTACTTCTCTTGACACAAATGCAGCAGTTATTGTTGCTTCTGCCATTATATTTATGTTAACAGGTTATCGGTTTTTCGTCTGATTGGTGTTGGCGAAGTATACCTGCGCGATAACCAATTACGTAGAAAACTTGTAAATGCACACTCTAACTATGATTGCCTTACTGGATATAATACATTTCATAAAATTGTTCATACACAGTACCACTTGGGGCACGTTATTATATATTATAGACACTAATGTGACTTATTAGTACTGTTCCGATTACCTAAACTGCGCAAAAATTTAACTGATTCTGATATAGCTCTCGTCAATAATATTCCGTCTTAATTAACAAATTGATAAGTTTCGATAAAAAAATATATAAAAAAATCCAAAAGAATCAGTTCATTGTTTAGGGGCTGCTTGATATGGTATATTTATTATATAATACTATTTACTGCAAAGGACAAATATAAAACTACCGATAATCTTAACAATTGTATAATGTACAATTTAAATAATACAACATGCAAACTACAAATCCTAAAAGCTCTGCAACACTATTATTTGCGAAGCAAGTGGCTATTTGTAAGTCGATAACCGAAACTAACAATTTCGCAAGTACCATTGAGTTGTTTTCTCTTTAAATATATATGCATTTGAATATCCAACATTTATTGCCTAACTTGGATGAAATTCGAGTTAACTTACATGAAAATAGTTGTTTAGATATAGTAGGCTTTTGAGAAACATTTGTAAATGATAAAACGGAAAATAATACACTATTTATTTCCGGTTACAGCATTGTAAGACGTGATAGGGCTATTTCTGCTGGAGGCTGTATATTAATAGTTTATATTTAAGATAGCATCTCTTTTGTACGTTGACAATGATTAAGAAAGTGACGATATTGAATCTATTTGGCAATAAATCAACAATTTAAAGTACAATCCATATCTAATTAACCTTATTTATTGCCCGCTAAATAGCCCTCAATCTTGGATTGACTCATTTGAATTACAGATAAATAAGGCAGACAGTGGAAGATTGTAATTAGTATTGGACCGGTGATTTAAATGTTCAATGTTTAATTCAAAACATATTTAACAAAAAGAAATGGGAAAAAATTATCACTGATTTTAATTTAAAACAGCATGTGTCTTTTCCAACAAGATTCACTGAACGTTCATCATCAATATTACACCATTTGTATTCAAAATATGACAACATTTCTTAGGTTATCATACAAAAAATAGGCATAAGTGACCATTGCCCAATAGTTTGTACATTAAGTGTCAAAAGTAAAATTGTTAAGACAGATGATCATAAAATTATTAAGACCCAATGTTTTAACAAATTTAATGAAATCAATTTTCAAAACGACTTAGCAAATGCTAATTTTAATATAGTTGAAACAATAGAGAATACTAATGAGGAATTTGAATTATTTGATAACATATTAAACTCAGTTCTTAATAAGAATGCCCCTATCATATATAAAAATGTGAAGATATTACAACAACCTGGTTGATACAACGAAAACGTAAAACAAGCCAGGTCTTTAAGGGATAAATATAAACGTGAATCTTATTTGCCACAATATAGTTTGTGGCGTAATACATGTAATAGTGCAATCAAAATCGCTAAACAATAATGTTTTGCGAATGCGGTACAAAACAAAACAAGTGCGTATCGCTCTGGAAAACTATTAAATTAGCATCAAATGAACACGAAGAATCCTCTTTTTGCCAAACGTAATAAATAAGGATGATCAGATAATATCTGGTAAAACAAATGTAGCTAATGCACATAATGACCACTTTGTTGACATCTCTAAACTTATTAAAAAGACTGAATTTACTGAACACGACTTCAACTCACTGAAAATATATCTAGATGCTAAGCTAGGTTCTAAGCATTTCTCTGTTCAGTTTATTACTTCATAAGAAGTTAGTTCTTTAATTGATTCAAACTACATTCAAACAAATCTGCTGGGGATAATGGCAAAGGTTCCAGCATTATTAAACTTTGCAAAATAGTTCATAACACAACCAATCACTGCTCTTAAAATAACTGTATATCACATGGAACCTTTCCAGACATGCTCACACTTGCAAACGTTGTACCTTTATACAAGGGGGGATCGGTAGAAGATCCCAATAATTATAGACCAATATCACTTTTACCTACTATATCTAAAATATTTGAAAAGCATATAGCTAAACAATTGCATATATATCTAGAATCAACAGGTCTATTAAACAAAACTCAGTCGGGTTTTCGCAAATATCATTCTTGCCAAACAGCATTGATTAATATAGTTGATTTATTGCTTAAACACATTGATAATGGAAATCTGGCAGGTACACTTTTCTTGGGTTTAAAAAAGCATTTGATCTTGTGGACCATATGGTTCTTTTATACAAATAACAACTTTATCATTTTAATGATAGGTCATGCGCACTTTTTTCTTCATAATTCTGCAATCGATTTCAGTATATCAAAGCAGAAAACACTACCCATACTTGTAAACGCATTATTGCTGGTGTTCCCCAAGGATCTATATTGGGATCCTCTTCTATTTCTTATTAACGTTAATGATCTTTCGTTAAATCTGACATGTAATTCTGCAATGTATGCTGATGATACAACATTGCACACTGTGGGGACCAATATTCAAACAGTTCAAAATAA